>NW_018108459.1:72213-87616 GCF_000183805.2 Loa loa
ATATATATATATATAATATACATTACCATTCAAAGAAAAACAGAAAAATGTTCTATAGTAACAATGATGTTGACAGAAACGGAAACCTCAAGTTGTATTAAAGTAGGCTCGGAACCAATATTTCGGCATGCTGAGCGTCCAGTAATTAATTTCCGTCCAATTATATCAATAGCATGCAAACTTTGCTCGACCTTTTGTAACCATTCCGCCTTATCAACTCGTAATGCCGTATTTGGCATTTTATGTGTTCTGAAGGTTTAAGTTTGGTACACGTCAAAAAAAAAACTTGGATAAATGACGTATGCCTATTTTACAACAATAAATCAGAGATATACGTGTACATCGTAAATACCTTTGCAAAAATCTGATTCACTCTCTGGAATGATATTATGAAAACATACCTCTAAATATTGTATTACTATATTTTATATCATAATACTTCATTTCCCAACTAATATACAAACATTAATTTGTCTTCCAATCTCTTAGCAAACATTAAGACGATCAGAGCTAAAAAAAAAATTATTGGATGATTGAATCAATTTGAAATATGCGTACGTAGTTATAAAATGGTCGAAATCTAACGTAACGTATATTCTATGCATAGACGCATAGCTTTCCCATTCATTACAATTTATTGCAATTTTCAAAAAAAAAAGTCAAGAAACAGGAAAAGCTTAGCAAAAGATGCGCTTCGTTTAATTTTCTTTATTTGCATCATTTAAAAATGCACTGTCACGTTACTGAGCATAGTGTTGTACTTCGAAATATGGATGAAAACATAAAATTTACGTGAAAGTGATCCATCCTCATTGCGATTTACGTCAAATCATGTTCTGTATCATCTTAAACTACATTTCTGCGCTAATCATCTGACTTATTCCAAAACACCCCGATCGTTTTGGAAAAACTGATTAAAGGTAGAGATCAAAATGTTTGAACTGTATCTAATATATATCTAATATATAAACTGATCTGCAGCGTAGCATCGTTATATCTCTCCCGCGTTCCGTAAGTTCTTGATTAATTAGTCCGGCTATATGTATATATACATACATGTACACATATAATGTATATCTTCCACATCATGTCATGTGTGTACGTATGTAAACCTTTCAAGTTAAGTCTTCGATAAACTTTTTCTTTTTGTCAAATCTTTATTGAAATTAATAAACAGACTTTTTTTGCAATTAATCACATAAATGTCCGCAAATCCATTGTATTACATCCTCTGTCTATACCTTACATTAAATACTGGTGATTGGATTTGTGGGTCCTACACCTCCCTGCCATTAATGTGGAGGATAGCCAGTAGGCCCAAAAGTCCCCAAGAATTTTGTCTCCATCTGTTTTCTTGGGCGTATACTTAAAGAAATGAACCTCACCCTATGACCTTCGAGAAGTCCAATCAATTTAAAAGAAAAGTTTATGTTGCAGACAAACCGGAAATACATGGAAGAGTAAGTTTCAACTGATGAACCCGGAATACTACTTCTAGTGAATTAGACGCCACTCCGGAACTCTCAAATGAAAACATCAGTTTTCATGCCACAACTTGTCGCAATGCATTTCTTTCGAGGTGTGAAAGTTGGACTTTTTGTCACGTTGAGCTGCAAGGTGATGTTACACTGTTTTAATTCACGTGCATGTAACCTAGAGATGTGCGTTGAAGAGTGGTATATTGCTCCTACACGTTGCGCATACTTATTGCCGTTTTTATGACTGGTTATAAAGCTTCGAATGATTTGCACGTCGTTGAAAACGAAGCATTCGCTGCTGATTTAAGTCTTTCTCGACATGTATGTCACCACTGCCATGCTTTTAACCTCTTGTATTATTTCCTCACTGGTTATATTCCAACTTTCAGTATAGTTCCAAGTTTTATAAAGGAAGCTATTAAAGCATACTTCACAAAAAAAACAGAACCTTTCTATTAACAAAAAAAATCCTTAGAGGGAAACAAAAAATTTGCACACTGTTCCCGTTTTTCGGGAAACTTCTTTAATGCCTAATATGTTTTTGTGTCACAACCTTTTCTTTTACCTTCTCTGTTCTCCTTCTTCTCCTGCTTCTTTTTCCCCTTACTTTCTTTTCCATCCATTTTCTTTTCTCTCTCCCACCCTCTGTTGCTTCTTCCCTTCTTCCTCTTTGTCTTCCTCACTGGGCGGCAAATACAACAAACTACCGTCTAGCAATGTTCTCGAACTTTCGTGACGAATTCAATTGGGCGATGATGGATGCTGCTGCCAGTCATCCTGTTTGATCTTAGGTTCGTGTTTCGGTGGTCGTCTCGACGATAGGCCAGTGATTGTCTCTTAGGCTTGAAACGAATAAGTTAGGATTTACCCACAAGTAAGGAATAAGATGTTACCTACGATAATATTACCATTCCCTGTCCCTGTCATCCTAAATTTTTCTCGATGAGAGTTCATGTGACTACCGTTGTTTAATGAAGGAAATTAAATAGAACTGTGGGGAAGTAGCTGTACCGTATGTTTCAATATTTTTCCTTTTCTGGAAAGCTAGATAGAAAACCGATTTTTCTAGGCGGATGAAGTTTAGTTTCTCGTAAGATTCTGCCAGAATTGATAACAGATCAAGTCGTCGTCGTACATATTTCATCCTCTACGTGCGTGCTTCTTCCTGATCGCTGATTATGTTACGTTACGTGAACGAAGAAACTGAACAAGTTATAACAAAATTTGTGTCACGTATATGTTTGGAACGGTAACCTTTATAAACTGTAAAATTTTCTACATACGAAAACATTTGTATACTTTTTTATTCATGTTAACCAAACATTGCAGTAGTGGTATCGTTCCATCTGACCTAACGTAACTTTAATTTGAAATTTCCACCTAGATAATTTGTCACATAATTCTAGCTGAGTCAATCTAATTGTTGCTTTCAGCCTTCGTCCTTAGAGCTGTACTTGTTTTGTATGAAGTTTTTCAACGCGAGAGAAATTTGCACTCATCCAGAATAGATTCTCTTTCTGTCATGTACTCTTTGATTTTTATGATACATCTCCATTATTTCACTTCTTTTCGCTTTCTGTTTTGTGACGCACTAATATCGTTAGCATAAACTTTGTAAATTTTAGAACCCTCGAGCTAGCAGAAGGTGTTATGCAGAAAATGCTTATCTTTTGGACTCTGAATTGATCATGTTAATCAAAAGTAACATTCCATAGGGCGTCCGAAAATTAAAAGATCGGATTTTTTTTACCGAAGGACGTAACATATTGCATCCTTGAGTCCATAACATGAAATGCTTAGATACGAGCAGGCAAAATTCAAAGCGCAGTTGTAAACTAAAAGATTGAGGAGTACGATTGGTTGCCGTGGAACCGCATTCAGATGATGTATTTAATGAAGTATAATTCTGATAGTCTCCAAGTTTTTCAGCCTTTCATCTTTTTTTCAGCGGTTCAATTTGACGATATATAACTCAAGCTGAAGTCAAAAGAAAAAAAAACGTGACCCTTAATCAAAATTGATGACTGCATTAGATGTCAGAAGTTAATTAAATGGAAAGGAACTGAGAAACTTTGAAATATGCGATGAACAACAAATTTTTAAATTTAAAGGGGGAGACAGCGTATTTGAAAAGATTTAGTTCTGACTAGCTTTTGTGTCATACTTTTTAAACATATATAAGTAATGGCACGTTTATTATTTTATATTAAGGAATACTGAATGATACCATTCAGTGTTCATAATAAATATTCTGTAAAAGCTGTAAAAAAAACTGTTCCCAGTGTTACTTTTTGGTCCTCCATGTTTTCAACTATTATCATCGGTAGTGAGGCATTTTGATTTCCATTTTACAATTCATGATACATCTCTTTACGCTGTATTGAATGATTACTCAACAGTTTTAATGAACAAGACGTACAAATTTTATAGTCGTAGCGCTGACCTTGATGATAAAAATTACACTATCCATAGATTTGCTTCATATCATAAAGCATTTTGTCGTACTTTTTCGATCCAAACAGTAACCCATCTTTAACTTAGAACATGGGCCGCCTTGTTTTTTTATATCGTCATTTACTGATAACACAGTACGGGTGGCATTCATTTATTTAGTGGTGATAATCACGTGATTACATGCGTCTTTTTTCCCACTCTTACTGATCTTTCGCGAAACATAAGATGTTTGTTCATTCAATGCTAAATTTTAATTTTGTTCTGGTCGACTTGTTTGAGTGATTTTCCTTCGAATGATTTATTTTGTTTTGCCTCTTCCATGATGTGCTACTACTACTTCTACCGGACTTTACGACCAAATGATCAGTGTCTAGTTCATAATCCCACTGGATCCTCTAATTTACTGATTTTCTTTCAGTTTACGAGTGGCAGAAAGAAATGTCTGTAGTAGGCTTCGATTTCGGTAATATAAACAGTTTCATCGCTGTGGCACGTCAAGGTGGTATCGAAACGATCGCCAATGATTATTCTTTGCGGGCCACTCCGTAAGCATTTTTTTTGAATGTTTATTTTCATTTTGTTCAGGCAGATGTTTTAAAAACTGTAGGTCTAAGGTCAGTGTTTTTACAGGGTCAAATATTTGAGTAGTTGAGAAGTCTGCCACATAAATTTATAATGCATTTATGCTGTTGAATAGAATATAATGCGGAACGTTTTTCATTTCTGTTACAATTTGCGCAAAGGACATTAGTTTGTAGAATAGTGTGTGGTATATTTGGTAGTGACGTTAGTCACTATTTGGATATTTTTTTAAGTATTGAAGAAATGCAGTCAGCAATCAATATATGGTTATTTTTAGATCTTGTGTAACATTCACTTCTCGAGGGCGTTCGATGGGTGTTGCCGCACGGCAGCAGTTGAATACGAATATTAAAAGCACCATTATCAATTTTAAACATCTACTGGGACGAAAATTTAGCGATCAAATTACCCAGAAGTACCGAAAGTTTATACCTTGTGAAATGATTCAGTTACCTAATGATGATATTGGATTAAAGGTATAAATCATTGCACAATACTATACACTTTTGAATTTCTGGGACTTCCAGGTTATGTACTCCGAGTTCTGTCTTTGCTAATAGACACTTTAGAAAGGAGACTCGTGTGGACATTTCATTTTCAGGTCCAATATTTCGATAAAGAACAAGTTTTTACCCCCGAACAAGTGGTAGCAATATTTCTGGTTAAATTAAAGGATATCACAGAAAACAGTTCTCACGGAATGAGGAATGTCACCGATTGTGTTGTTTCAGTAAGTATCCTTTACTGTTTCTTTCTTATTGTTTAGAATTCACATATTTCTTCTCAATAAGTGATGTTTCTTTGTCACTTAATGCCTTTTTTTGTGCCCTTTTCATCTGAGCCATGCTATTCGCATGTAACGATGACTCAGAGAATGTTTCAGAATTGATCTTTTCTCTCTTCTTTCTTTATGGTGATCGGACATAGGTTTGTTGTGTCATCAAATTCAGTAAAATTCAGGTCCCATTTTATTTTGCTGATGCTCAGCGACGCGCTTTGCTGACAGCCGTCCGAATAGCAGGCTTAAATTGCTTGCAAATCCTCAACGAAACCACGGCTGTTGCTCTCGCATATGGTATCTTTGAACTGTTCAGTTTTTCTTTGAGTTTTCAATAATAATTGGGATAGCTTTATTTTGTGACATGTTTTCCGAAACTCGTAGTTTCCGATAGTTTTATTTCCATAGTTACTAATACTCCTTAGTTTTTGTCTGTCCTTGAAAATTGGACCTGGACTTATATTTTCGAAGCAAGCTTCGGGTATTAATAGCAAAACATATGTTTTCGAAGTAACCTTCGGATATTAATATTAAGCGGTAGGATAGTTTAAACCATCTACATATCATACATATCATCTGCAGGTCCACATATCATCTACAGTAAACATAATAGTTTGACACTAACATCGTGGGTTCAAATAGCTGCACTGAACGGCAAGAAGTACTTAGGATTCAGAAATCTGCAATCACTTTTTTCTCAAGTTTCTCGAGCCCCTACGATTACCCTTTTCAGGTATTTACAAACAGGATTTGCCAGCAGAGAACGATCCATCTCGAATTGTAGCATTTATCGATATAGGACATTCCGCTGCGCAAGCTGTCCTTGTTGCATATAATAAAGGCAAACTCACTGTAATTCTGAACACTTTTTTTTCTTGGAAAAAAAGACCTAAACAGATCTTACCAAACAACCTTTTTCTCTACGCGTTCTTAATAGAGTTTGCAGATGCCTGACCTGACATTGTACGAGTCTGCTTCCTCTTCCAATTTTATTCATCAACGTCAGAGTATTCCAGCATATCATCTTGAAAGCTTGTCCATTTCTGCATTTGAGTATATAGATATGACGAATGTATAAATTAGTAGTTTATAACGTGCTTCCCAGATACTTGGCGCAACTTATGATCTCGAAGTTGGTGGCCTCGCTTTTGACGATGTGATACGAGATTACTTCAGCAAACTATTTTATGACACCTACAAGGTTAATTTATCAGAAACTTCATTTATCTTTATAGTTTAAACTGTACGAAGTTGCGAGTGGAAATGTACATGTTTGCATCACTTGCTATCAATCTTCCAATGTCAGATGGTTTGCGATGAAATAAAAGACTATCATTCTGAACCTCAGTGTACAAGTTTTATACCTTATATCTCTGCCATTCTCGGCTATGTTTAATGAAAATTCGACAGTTCCAGTACTTCAGACTATGTATTAGTTCAAAAATTTTTAAGATCGATGTGACAACCAATAAACGAGCATGGTTCCGACTTTTGGATGAATGTGAAAAAATTAAAAAACAGATGTCAACGAATAGTACAGCTATACCACTAAATATTGAATGTTTCATGAATGATATGGATGTCAGTGGAAAATTGCAACGGTAATAATTCGATTTCGCTTAATCTCTCATCATGAAGTTAGGGTTTCAGATTTTATTATAATTCCGCTATAGGTTTTCTTTGTTTTAGTTCCTTTTAGTTCGCTTGTTTCAGTTCGCAGTTCGAAGAGCTCGCACAGCCACTTCTAGATCGTGTGCGTGTTTTGCTGACAAATTTGCTGAAAGAATGTAAAAAAAGCGGAAGAAGTGGAGTCAGTTGAATTAGTCGGTGGTTCTTCTCGTATTCCGGCCATCAAAAAAATTATTTCCGAAGTGTTCGGGAAAGAACCGAAAACTACGATGAACCAGGATGAGGCTGTAGCTCGAGGTACTTTTTTAAGGGAAATTTTCGAATCATTTTGAACTGATTGCTTAAAAAGCTTATTCAAGAATGGTCGACCAAAGCTTTTCTAGTGTTGTCAGTTTTAAATTTAGTGGTTTTTCGTAATCTTCGATTTATGTTGATGGGTTTTGTCTTTATCTCTACAAAATTAATTGATTATAGGTGCTGCGATGAAGTGTGCTATTCTCTCGCCAGCATTTAAAGTTCGGGACTTTTCCGTGAAAGATAGTCAACCATACAGAATCAAACTTTCATGGGCAGGAGTCGGACAAAGTGAAGGAGGGTATGTATAAAATATTTCCAACTAATAGTTTCAATTTTTAGCTAATTGCTTTGCTGTTTTTATCGTCCTTTTCTCTCTGAATTATTGGCATTGTATCTTGACGAAATTAGGTAATGATATTTCTGAGAATTTTATTCATTGGCAGTTTTGTTCCAGTTACTTAGCTTTTTCCAATGTGATAATTACTTTCAGCGAGAATGATGTATTTACTGAACATGACGAGTTTCCTTTTTCTAAAATGCTTACGCTTTATCGACAGGAATCATTTCAAGTCGATGCCAGTTATTCATATCCCAATCAAATCCCGCACCCGATACGACATATAGGTTTGTTTAAAGCGATAAGGGCATTGGTGTTTTCATTTTTTGTTGATGTCGATTTGTTGTTTTTAAAATTTTATTTAAAGTTTAGTTTTCCACTGGACAAGATGGTCACTTTGGATGATTTGAACATGCATATATGTTTTTTTAAGGCTCATGGGTAGTTAAAAATATTACGCCTGGGCCAAATAACGAAGCAAGGAAAGTGAAAGTGAAGGTTCGAATCAACCCTAATGGTATATTTTCTGTTTGCTCTGCGAGTACGTTCGAGACCGTCGAAGCAGGTCCACTTGATGTAAGTGCTTTAACGACATGATTTATGTGCTTTTTAGTTGTCTAAATCTTTAAAGTTTTATTCTATCGTTTAGACTCAGATTCAAAAAACATCTGAAGCAATGGAAACTGATGACACTAAAGGAAGTCAGGATAAAGAAGGAAGTGCAAACGCAGTAACTGATAATGTCTTACCTCCTGCTGAAGAAGATCAGAAATTATCAAATAATAATGGGCCGAAAACTAAAACAATTACAGTGGATTTGCCGGTTGAGGAACACGTCCCATGTATTATTGCTAACGAATCTCAATTAGTACAGTTCGAGGTTAGTCTCCTAGTATATTATAGAATGAAATTTTAATTCAGAGGGGGAAGGAACACACAAGAAATCATATAATTAATGAAAGAATTCGGTCCTATAACCGTGAGACAGCACAAGATTACAAATACACGGATAGGTATATAAGGAGGAACATAAGGTAGCGTTGGTATACGCATAGACAAGTGTAATACAGTACAGAAAGGGAATGGACAGTATTATCATGCCAGTAAGCGATTATGCACTAGGGAAAACCGTATAATGTAGTGATAAATATTCAAACCGATGCGATCAAGATTTTACGGATTCCTATTAGCAAACTTACAATATGTACTAGAAAATGAAATGCACCATCTATTCAGTAACAAAGCACGCAACAGTAGAGTTCCAATATTGATCAACTTACGGCATACTTTAATTCAAATATTTGGCAATTTTTAAGAAAGAAATGCAAGAAAAAGATCGTGTGGAAAAAGAGAAAGTAGACGCAAAAAATGCTGTTGAAGAATATGTGTATTATATGCGAGACAAATTATCGGATGTACTTGCAGAATTTATCTCTGACGAGGTTAGATTTTTGCTCAACCTACAAACCGTAAAAATTGCTACGATTCTCGATCTTTAGTATTAAATACAACGAGACATTGATTTATTGAGTTGGTTCCTAGTTTCCCTACGCCACTGTTTTTCTTATCACCTTCGTACAGACAAGCTTATAGTAGGATTTCTTTTTGTCTGAATACAGTTTTCTTCTACTACGTGAAGTACATCATTTGTTAACTAAACAGAGATGTTGTAAAAGATTTGGATTTGGATTAGAACGATGACATTTTTGGATTTGTTACAGGATGCCGGGAAATTGCGAGAACTGTTAACTAAAACGGAAGATTGGCTTTACGACGAAGGAGAAGATGTTGAAAAAAAAGTATACGATGCTAAGATGTCTGAGCTGAAGAAATTGGGTGATCCTGTTCAAGAACGGCATCGTGAATACGAGAATCGAAAGAATGCTTTCGATGAGTTTGATCGAGCCATTATCGTAACTTCTTCGACTTTATGCGACATAGCAAGTTGTTAGGGGGAGGAGAGAATTTAGAATTGAAACTACACTTTTAAAACTGGAATGACTTCGATTTAATAGTTGAGTTTGGTTGTTAAATTTCACCTATTTTCAATAATTTATAAGCCAAGGATTTTAGAGAGCACGTAAAGCTTACGATGAGTACACAAAAGGAAGTGAGAAATATGCACATCTTGGATCAAGTGATATGGAAAAGGTGCATTATCTTCGATTTTATTGCTTTTATACTATATCCTAAGATGGGATTCTACGATTTTGCTGTTCTAAAGGGAATTGCAATCTGTTAAGACTGTTAAAAACCCTATCAGTAAATGGCTTTATTCTTATAGGTAATATCTGCGGTGGAAGAGAAAAAGAAATGGGTGGATGATCAAAGAAATCGCCAGGAAATACGCAAGAAAACTGAAGCGCCAATCGTTTTCGTTTATCAAATACAGGATGAGCAGCAGGTAAAAAGAATGGGTTTGGGTTTGGTAATCTTCATCTCGGCTGCAAGATGTTTGTGATAATATCCAAAAATGTTTGAATAATCATGAGTTGACAGGAAGAAGCTTGTGAAATTTGTCAAAGAGACTTTTCCATTTGACATTTGCAGTTTCTAGTAGTTTATTTTCAGAAATTTGAAAATATCATTTTACCGATACTGAACAAACCAAAGCCATCACCAGCAAAAGTGGAGCCTACAAAGGAACCAGAGAAAGGAAGTGAAGGACAAAAAGGCGAGAATGCTGCTTCTGATCATGCACCAAAAGCTGATGGTAACAATGTAAATGAGCTTGGAATGGAGGTCGATTAATGATTTTCATTTAATTTGTTTTCAAATTATTTGTTGTGTTTTGTTTTTCGGTTCTGAACACATTATTTGTTTCATGGACTGGACACTTTATTTAAATCGTTTTGATACTTATAATATGTAAGTGTTGTTATAGATATGCGAATCGAATTAGAAATGGAGTTAGCTTAATCTCAAATTTTAACTTTAAATTAATTTTCTTCATCTTCTAGTTTGATGTGGCTGTTACAAAGTTACAGAAATGAATTTGTATGTTGTTTTTTTTTTTTGCTCTATTCGTATGTGTTTCTTTATTTAAAGTATATTTTTCTGATCATTTTTGTTCGAGATATTCTTGGAAGCCTATTTAAAATAAACTTCGAAGAATATCTCGAGGTCAAACTTTAATTGATCAGAAAATTTTTGCTTTCAATTTTTTTGTCTTTTTGTAATCTCTAAAGGCTATTTCATTGAAATAAATGTGATTTATCTAGATATTGGAGTATGATACAAATCTCCGCAACAAACTTCGCATGCGACCAACAATGTAATGTTGAGCATCTTTTAATCCATTGATCTAGGCTATAACTTTTCGGAATTTCTTCACTTTCCTCACCTACAGTTGGTTCAGATTTCTTTTTCCCTCATCCTTCGAAATATGTTAATTTAAATTACTACAATTTTTTGATGGAAATCCTGAGTTGACACTTCCCGCAAAGCAATTCTTAACGTTTTTTGTCATACTTCTAAATTCATGACATTCATGACAGTAGGGATCATTACCGAAGTGCTGGATTTTTTTTTTTAGAAATGAAGTTTGGTAAAGGTACGAATGGAATAATGCTTTAGACGAAAGCACCACAGAGTTTAGCTATAATGTGCTACTTTAAAGATTTATTTATGAAAACACATTTTTACATTTTAATTTAATACTAATGAAAATTAGGGAAATAGATGAGTTGCAATAAATTATTACGAAAATTATCTTCCGGGGTATTCATATATTATGATGTGATTTAGTTACAAATTGGGAAAGGAGTTTCTACAATTAAGGAAAAAATTTTTTCTATTGTGATAAAGTGTTACTGCAATTTAATGCGAACACACTTTGTTAGAATTAAATAGAACTATATTATTACAAATATATTTCATCATTTGACATAGATCCGGTAATTTCGTTAGTGTTAATAAAATCCCGCCGATGAGGTGTTAAAACTGCTTTTAGTTTCTGAAATACATGCATTAGATTTTCATTACTAATTATAATAATAATGCGACAAATTTGTATAAATCAATTATTCTGCCTTTTGTACCAAAAACTGATTACTTCAATCTTTTTTTTTTTGTTTTCAAAAATTATAAAATTTAAGCCAATATAGATGCAACGAAATATATTTTTACTTTGTTTACTTGTTGTTCGTTTTGAAATCTACAAACAAGAGTTGTATTTTCATACGCTATTTCAAAGTTTATTACAAACATTTCGCATAAAATAAGCAGTCTTTCATTAGTTATTTGGTTGATCACTTAATTACTCTTGATAATTCAGTTGCTTTACTGCGTAATTAAATGAGTGTGAAACATACCATAATGAAAGTGTCACCCTTCTCAGTATAAAGCTTGTAGATGCCAACGATGAAAATTACTGATATAGTTGAAAGTGAGAATAGTATACCAAGAGTATTAGCTATTTGCGGATAGACAAAATCTTGGTATTTCAATGGTTCATAATTAGCGAAACAACTAATTATGGTACACTGAAATAGACGAAATATTGATGCAATTAACAAATGAAGACTGTAAAATTTGAAACACTTCAGAAAAAAAATTTTGGTTAACAATTCGAATAAATAAATTGTAGAACTTTTAACCAATAAAAAAATTGGTGCACCAATAATCCAACACAAACGCCAATAATATCCTGGTTCAAAGCCTAGCATTTCTTTTAAATTTTGCACAAAATTACTTATTCCTGAAATTAGGTGAAATTTTTTGGCTTATTATCAAAACTATTGCATCAAATATATGACAAATCAATAAAGTTTGTTTTGAATGTTAGGGATTGAAGGAGATATTTAACAATAATGTACCAGACAGGTTGCATCACTTGGAACAAAATTCATTTTATGTTAACCATCTGATGTATGATTTAAGTTAAAACATTATAACTGTGAGTTGTTATATCTATAATGCTATTTGAATTGACTATTAATTTTTTTTACTAAAAAAAAGCGCTGAAATATTTGCTTGTTTTACTTTTAGATCATTGATAATAAATCATAAAAATGACCAATAACGGTCATCAAAATGATTACTACTAATACATTAATTATGCTATAGAAATTTGAAGTATTGAACAGTATGAGGACCATAAATGAATGAGATGACAATTGTTTCGCAGAATACCGCAATTAGTAGACCCCATGAGGTACCGTAGACAATTAACCACTCCATAATTAGAATACCACCCTAAAAAAATTACAATTTCGATTTGTCATCAAAATGAAAACATTTATTAATTGTTAAATAGCAAAGAAAAAGAGAATTCATTACTCTTCGTTAAGTACGAAATATGTGCTGATGCAATCATACTAGATGCATGATATATTAAATTATAAATAACCCATAAATAAGCCATTAATAATGACATGTGATAAGAACAATTGATAAGAAACTGTTTAATGGTAATACGAAGTATGAAAATTTGCAAAGTGATGAAAGAAAATAACCTTAGTACATATAGCAATTCCAATAAACATATAAAAAGTGAATAGTATACCGACAAAATATTCTCGACGACGCTTTAATAATGGAAATTCATCACTTAATGCGGTAATTATTGCTTCAGAACCACCAAACTAAATTTTATAATTAACATCTTCATTTCTTTTAACTATTTCAATTTGATTGGACAAATTGGAAATCAATTTTTTTCCATTAACAATGTTGTCTTTTGACGTTTAATTTTATCAGGTAGATTGGAAATTAAATTTTTCCAATTAATGATTTCATTTTTAACATTGTATTCCATCAAACAAGATAAGAATCAAAATTACTAATTAACAGGTTTGTTTTTAAAATTTTGACTTTATTAAGGAAAATTTATTAACATGAAGGTAATATGTTACCCATTTAGGCTCTTTTTAGCTCATTATTGCCATCATTAAAGGACAAAAGAAAAAGTAAGAATCAAATAAAATTAAAAATATGAATAGTACCAAGTATGCAACACAAAGCATTTTGTAATGTATTTCTTGAAGAATTGATCAAAAGCAAGCCGAAAAAAAAATGAATTTGAATTAATAAATAAATTTACTTACCGAGCTGTCTAATCCAAGAGTAAGTAGCATGAGAAAAAAAATGACGGAAAATATTGATGCACCTGGCATTGCTGCTAATGCTTCCGGATAGACAACAAATACAAGTCCTGGACCTTCCTGAAATTACCTATCACAAAATAAATGGGTAGGTAAAATTGCAACAAAATAAATGAGTAGGTAGAAGTAAACGGATGTTATTATGCATTAATGATGGAAATGATGGAAATAAAGAAAATATGGAAGAAGCAAATATGATAAGCTTGAAAAAAGGTTAATCACTAATGATATAATTTATAAGTTTTCCCATAATTAAGAGTTGAAAATTAATCAGTCATAAAATAATTCATAGCAATATAATTTATACATTAGAAGAAAGGGACGAAAGAAATTTTGATACAGAATAGCTTACCTGAGCTACATCTTGTATTGGTTTACCGCTCTTACACGACATATGGCCAAGTACATGAAAATGTGAAAAGTGTGTTGCTTAAATTTTCATAAAATAACAAAAATGATTCAAACACTAAGAACTGAATCCTTGAAAATGAAACATGAAATAAAATGGAAATGAAAAACGAAATAAAATAGGAATGAAAATTTACCGAGAAAATGACAAAACCGGACAGAAAACTCGTTGCGCAATTAATTGCACTTGTAATTAATGCGTCACTAAAATCTGTTCTGTTAAATTAATTTTAACATCATTTTCAATATATCTTAGCAAGGACAATGTGATGAAATAGTTTAAAGTTTTCTTTTAGTTCCGTTAGAGCAACACAATTTGAGTCAGAAATGCAAGAGTCAAGTAATTCATTGGAAGAAGATTAATTCGATTTATTAGCAATAATTCGTAGGGACAAAAATAAATGACAAAGAAAATCCAATTAATTATAACAAAATGCTATTATTAATAAGCAAAAGTAACAGATTGAAACTTACTGATAAACATTATTGTGAAATTCATTATATGATGAGTAAGCCATCAAAACACCAAATCCTGGGCCCAATGAAAAAAAGACCTAAATTCAATATTTCCTGTAATAGCTTCCCTCTAAATTTCACCAGAACTATTTTCAATAATAATTACGGTAATGCTGCATCAATTTTTGCATTTTTTGAAAATTTGCATATTTGTTTTTACATATTCATATTGTCCGATAGCCGAAATACTTCAACGTTGAACTTAATTTCAAATAAAATTTAGGATCTTGCAAGCATTATGATTCCAATAACTAATTTAAATTCTTATTTGAATTAGTATAATATATAAAATTGTTTTTCAATATCTAAGTATTGTTTCATCTAATAATGATTTATATTGAAAGTTAAATATTGAAATATATATTGATATTATATATTGAGAGTTAAATAAACGAATACCTGAGTTGCAGCATCTTGCCAAACACTTGGTACAGTTAACATTTCAAGATTTGGTTCAATGTAGTATTTGATACCTTTTTCAGCTCCCGGCAGAGTGATACCGCGAATAAAGAGAATAAGTAAGACAACGTATGGAAATATTGCCGTAAACCATACTATCTATTATTTATTATTATTATTATTATTATTATTATTATTATTATTATTATTATTATTATTATTATTATTATTATTATTATTATTATTATTATTATTATTATTATTATTATTATTATTATTATTATTATTATTATTATTATTATTATTATTATTATTATTATTATTATTATTATTATTATTATTATTATTATTATTATTATTATTATTATTATTATTATTATTATTATTATTATTATTATTATTATTATTATTATTATTATTA
>NW_018108460.1:0-8563 GCF_000183805.2 Loa loa
TAATAATAATAATAATAATAATAATAATAATAATAATAATAATAATAATAATAATAATAATAATAATAATAATAATAATAATAATAATAATAATAATAATAATAATAATAATAATAATAATAATAATAATAATAATAATAATAATAATAATAATAATAATAATAATAATAATAATAATAATAATAATAATAATAATAATAATAATAATAATAATAATAATAATAATAATAATAATAATAATAATAATAATAATAATAATAATAATAATAATAATAATAATAATAATAATAATAATAATAATAATAATAATAATAATAATAATAATACATGGATAGAAGAAGTATATTTCTAATTTCAATCACATTTTCACATATTATTGCTTCCAAAATGTCAAGGCAATTCGAGCTTTTCAATGGATTGATGCAATTAATGTGTTTCGATGCGCAGAAAGAACAAGCAACTAAAATTATATATCGTTACAGCATATGATGCAAGATTCACGATACTCCAATCAGTTTCAATTTTATCCAATATAATTTTAAAAAATCAATCAAAATAATCAGCGATTTCAATGTCTGGATCCAGAAGACCTTCTTCCACTTGACTGATGTCAATTTGATTCAAAATAAGGTTTTCAATCGTCTCTTCTAGATCCGTTTCACCAACTAGCACTGCACCTTCAAAAAGATTTATGTGCTGAGAAAAGATCTGATCTTTGTATCATTGATTTGCACAAAGTTTCACTTTATAAATGGGAATCATCTACTAAGTGTTCTCTTATTACATGTTTGGAAAAGGAAAAGAAACTTTTCACTGTTCTGAAATGCATCCAATTTTCCAGTGCATTACAAAAATATCATATTTATGTAACTGCAAACCTTGTATACGTCCATTAGTAATGATGAGTTTCACATATTCGACGTCCCTTGTAATACGCAGTAATACGTGAAATGGTTTTTCTACGTCTTCACCGTTAAAGCGGCCCAGAAATATTACCTGTGAAGAATAATGAAGATAATATATGCGACAGAGTTGCTTAGAAAAATAAAGAAGCAAAAAACGACAGAAAGGATGGAAAGTATGCAAAACGGAAGAAATCTTCACTTTTTACAAGAGGTAAATTTTAAAAAGACAAAAACGAAGAAAATGGAGAAAATCTCTTAATGTTTATTTTCACTATCCTTTGTTTATAACAATGTTTTGATTTCTTTTCCGACAACAGTTCACAACAGATATTTAAAAGCTTCCATTCTTTCTTAAGCCAATCATTCATATTCAACAAATTAAACCTTGAATCCGAAGAAAGACGTCACGTGGGTGAACATCTCGAAACAGAAATCAAGTGAAACTGCATTTTCAAATACCATTGCACGACCGCAGTATGCACCCATCTGGCGTGCTTGTGTCCACAATCTCATCTGTAAGGCAAATTAAACGTTTTCGTGCTAATCAGTGTTAAAATCTCAGTTCGAAAGATTAATTTACTCAGAATTCTTTATTGTACATATACATCAGAATTAATACAAGGAAATCCACTTGTTTTTGGAAACATATGTAGATTGGTTGAATTTTCCATAAATAAAACAGAAAAATATAGTCAATAAAAAGAGATTTAGTGCTGAAAAACTGTACGAGGTGTTCCGATCGGAAACTAATAATAATAAAAGTGACCTGCATCCAATGTTTTGCCCAAGGCCAACCTGCGGTACATACATCGCCACATGCGTACACATCTTGAACCGATGATAGCATATGTTCGTCTACAATTATTCCTCCGTCATTTGCCAAATTCAACTAAACGAAGCAACATGTATACAACAGACACTATTAATTCCTTAATTACCATTTCAGTAACCAATTCCTTGATTATCAAGTTAATAGCATATCTGTTGATGATGCGGGAGAAAAATGTGAACGCCTCTGACCAAACAAATAATTAACATCTCTCCGATAACTCTTCTAAAGTAACCAAACTTACCAGATGACAATCGCGAGCCCAGAGATCAGAATTCGGCTGCACTCCAGTAGCCTCAATCATCAAGTCGCATCCAATTATCGCTCCACTGGTTAATTCAACATATAAAGGCCATACACCACTAGAAAAATTAAGACAATCTTTCTGAACAATAGCATTATGTGCAGTATCCTGGGATACGAATCCTTTCAGTTCGACTTCATAGATTACATGCACTCGTCGATCCTTAATAATAGATTGTTTGTGATGTTATGATACAACGAGTAAATCACATGTAGGAAAGGAAACAAAAATAATTTCGCAGGTTACATTTTATGTTCTGAATGCTACCCTTTTCATCGCCGCACATCACAGCACAACATTGATGAGAAGTGAAAGTTTCAAACTATCAAGAGGTAGATGTAGAATTCGCTTATAGATCGAATAAAGATGTTTCTTACAAAACACAAGTCATGGAAAAAAAAATCTGAGTCAAGAAACCGGAACTGTAAGATATGACCAATAAAATCGGAAAGTATGTATAAAAGCTGTAACATACGGAAAGCGCTCCGGAGATATCGGCTGTTGATGCCCATTCAGGTCCAAGTGCACAACCCATTACATCACTTTCTTTTTCATTATCTACGGTAAACCGATATCTATTCGATGTTGTATTCTTTGATTGTCCTTTTCTCCAGCCATTTATGAGCATTGGTTTAAAAAACTCAGCAGCCCCCTCATCGAAAAATGTTGCCGAGATTGAAGAATGGCGTATCGCCCAGATAATTTCGATATTTTTCAACTCATGCCTGAACAACTGAAATTAAGCAATTAACTTCACAAAATCTCACAAACGGATAAAGACTACAGCGATGCTCTCAAAAAGGACAAATATATGATTCAAATGAAGAAACTAAAACATGAACAGCATTACTTCCCCTCTTTATGATAAAATTAAATGTTTCAAACAGCAACACATCAATGTATTTCAAATAGCAGTGTTCAAGAAACAAATCGGTTTAGAAAAATTACACAATTTCAGTCGCAATACCGCCATTTCCAATTACCAATACTCGTTTTGCATCCTTAATTCGAGTCCTCAAACGATCCACTGTTTCTGTGTCTCTGATTGAAATGGATAATGCATGTTGAAACTTTGCCTACAACGTTTGAAACTATTCACCCAAACAAATGTTCCTATAAATTCATTTATTTGCTCACAAAAGAAAAAAATCTTCAAAATGTTCACTTTTGGCCGGCCTCCGGTAGCTATACACAGCTTGTCGTAGGTAATTCTCTGATCATTATCCAGTAAAAGTTCCTGAAACAAACTTTTTATATCCATTTGATCTAATTATAAACTATGGTTATCATAATTGTGACTAATTAGCACAGCCATGACAAATTAACAATTGTGATAAATTAATCATAAATTATAACCACAAACTTACCACTCAACGTTATGTACAAATTAATTAATCACTGAAAAAATGAAAGTCCTGCGCAAATTGTTGCGTATTTTGAACCATCAACAGTGAACAAATGTGCTTCATATAACGAATGAATAACCAAAACTCACTTTCTCCTTCCAGTTCCAATGAGTTACGGTTGCTTTCAGGAATGTAACATCAAGACCGGCAAAGACACTTGTCACTGGTTGCTCAGCGATATCAAATAATTCCGTCAACTGGCCAATCTAAAAATTTTAGAAAACCATTAAAAAAGAAAAAAACTGAATAAATATAAAAGATATTCGAGGATTGAAAAACTACTAAACATATCTTGAGCACTGTTTTTACCATTGAAAGAGGGACTAATCAGAAAGGTAACAAATAAATGAAAGTAATAAGACATAAGTGATAAAATTAGGACAACCTAAACTGAAATTAAAAACAAAGGAATGATCACTTTTTGTTGGTTGACAACAGTTTTAATTAGTTGACTGCTGGATACGACGATAATTCGAGCCTTGTCATCCACAGCTCGTAATTCCTCCACACATGATACAGCAGCAACACCACCACCAACTATTACATATGAGCAAGGAGCCATTAGTTGCTAAAAATAACTTACAATTACTTTTCCATAACGATTACTTTCTACAATAACATGGAGAAAAAGGAAAAAAAAAAAACTAGCCTCACTTATTTTAGAAATAATGTGCCCGTTATGACGTTATGACATATACTCCTGTGTATCCGTTCCCTCCGATTTGACAGTATTCGCACAAAATTCACTGAGACATCATATCGGCTCTCTGGCATTTATATTTCACTTTTTTTTTTATCTTGAGATAAAACATAAAGTCAAATTCATCTACATACAAACTCTACCGAACTATCACTAGACCTCACTAGACCTAGTATTTTCCTTTGATTAAATCAAATCAATAACTTATCTGAACAATATATGGGAGGAATAACCGGAAAACTTTTTTGATATAATACCAGAAGTGTGACAAAAAAAAAAAACTATTTATTTCGTAATTTTTGTTAAAATGAATAGGAATCAAAATGTATAGCCACAATTGCAAGAATTATGTCGACGGATAAAAAATCTGTGCTTCAAACAATCGAACAAAATACTACCCGAGAAAAAGGTTCAAATTTTGCTGTTATAAGCTGCTGCAAGATAAGTAAATGTCGTACCCTTGAGGTGACGATAGTAGTTTCACAAAAGAAAGGTAATAGTTTCACAATAATCAAATTTGAATTTAACCAAAAGAAATCCGTTGTTTCTTTCAGTTAAACTTGCCAAATGAAATTATACAATGTTAGAATTAGAATTAAAAATCTCTGATATGTGAATAGAAATATCATAATGTTATATGATATGCTCAAGCTTGAATTTCTCGTAATTCTTGGAGCATCTAACTAAAACAGTAATTTGGATACTCTTTCCATTTCAGTATAGCTAATAAAGTACTCCAAAGCAACGTTTATCTCTTCATTTGTAAGATTAAGAAGACTGCTGGAATGATAACAAAAAGAATGTTATCAAGAATGTCATTTTTCTCAAAAAAGAACAATGATATTTTATCGAATTTTCTTCGCTCCAATATAGAACAAATTCGTTTCAACCCATTCCACGTCAAGAATTTCTTCCACCATAGTTTGATATCCCAAAGCTTCTAGTGTTAATTTAGTGTCGTCTGCTGCCTTGAAAACGACCTTCTTTGGAAAGCTCTTCAACAACATTATGTCAATTAATTTTACTCCAGTGGAAAAATTTCTTACCTATAAAGTTCAAGGTTAACTTTCCATTTCAATTGTAGTTACAGTTAACTGGAAAACAAATATCTAAAATAGCAGAAATGAATTGGTAAAGAACACAGTGGGATTCTATGAAACTGGTATAACGTGACTTGTTGACTCTAGAATTGGTATGAGTAAATCACTATCTTCATTAACTCATGACTTTCGAAAATTCCTTATTTTCTATATAATAAGTCATAATTTTTTTTGGAATAATCAAATGATGATAAGAGTAAATCGAAGGTTAACGAAACTGCAAAGAAATGAATTCAAGCAATCACATGACAATACATTTTTAATTGATTGTTTTCAACTTACGATACTAATCATCGATTAAGCATATTGTTTTGTGGTATTGGTCGTCCTTGCTATCATAGATGGCTTTAAAAATTGCATATTCTGGATGACATTACTGACCTTTTCGACACTGAAATCTTTCCCCATTATTATTGCTGAAATTCATGCATATAAGTTTTTGTGGAAACGTTAAATTACTTAAATAGTTCTGACTGCTGACAGAGTGAAAAATAGATTACTACATAAAAACTGCATATATTTGTTGATATCAATATAGCTGTCCTATCCAATATAGCTGCACAGTTCATGGTACTATTATTTGATGTTATCGAAAATTTCCTAATAGCCGCTATTAATTGGCTGAAATGATAGCATTTTCATGCTTACCATTTGAATACGATAAATGATGCGTAAAGAAAAAGTGGAAAAAAAAAACAATCGAATAATTCGCTATATGGAAAGGAAAGATAGGAGAGAAAATATAAGTAAGATCGATCATCGATAATAATAACAAACATCTATCACAAAAAGAAAACGAAAAATAGTAATAATTATCTTATTATTTGATTATTGAATATCTCAACAACACTTCTAATATTAATAAAAGTGTTTCGTTCAACGTTTCGAACTTTTTCCTCATGTAATCGAAAAATCCAAGTACTTTAATTGAGGAATACTAGTGTAATAAATAATAGCAGTTTTATACTGCTATTATAAAATACTCTTGGTATAGGTAAACGATGAGAAAAGCGATATGATACAGAATGAGTCAAACGATGACTGACAAGAAGTTATTTCAAGTCATTAATTTAGCAGTAGTTTAATCAGAAATGTGTTATGATAAAGCATTCAAGATTAATTATGAAAATATCAAATTGTTTGACAAATGGCTAACCATCTATTTTCGTATCATTACTCGAATGAACTGCGAATACAATGTTAGCCTATGTACTATAGAAGAACAAGTGCAATCGATACACGGTACAACTGGGAAAAATCTTATGTCAACTTCCGGCGAAATCATTGAATTCGATTCAACGAGGAGTATGATGCGCAAATTGCTTCGGATACACTCCACCTACTATGAATTAGAGGTCGATTGGGCAGCTAATCGATTGGTTCGAATTACCAGTTGCATGAATGCATTAATAAAGCATGATAGGTTTATTGATTGCTGTTTAAGGGATAAGTTAACTCTTATAAAGACCTTACCCGATGGCACAGTATCACTTAAAATAGTAGTTCGCCGTTAAACTTACTAATAAGCAGCAGTAATTCTACTCCACGCTACAGAAATCCCCATAAGGCAGGCTATAATTAAGAGACAATTAAACCTCGCATCAATAAACAACAGGTCTTGATAGTGTGTTCTACGCATCTACTTCATGTTACTGCAAATTTTAAAATGAATGAATAATATTTTAAATTTATTTTCCTTGAAATATGCAAAACAAAAATGACAGAAATGTATAAGTAAACAATGCCAACAAAAAAATCGTACCTTCCAATGATTTGTTACAATTTGTCGGTTTTATTTTATGATACTTCAAAACAAAAATAAAGAGCTTCTTCAGTAATATACATACATCGCCTTTTCATTGCGAACAAACAAATATAACTAACTAACAAACAGAGACAACAATTGGATGATTTTGAAATACTAAAAAGCAAGTACACAAATTTCACAAAGGAATAACAAAAATCAAAAGTTGATAATGAACAAGGAAAAAATTTTCGCAACTACACATAATAGCCAAATCAAAAAGTATCATTAATTTTTCCTACCATAACTATTGAATAAAATATCTTTAATCATTATCAGTAATTTGCTAGAACTGATCTCCGGAAATAAAGCTCTCAGAAACAAAGCACACACAATGCACGTGTTCATCGTTTAAAATCAAACAGACAACAACACATGGAGTATATCGAACGTTATTAAAAGATCAACCTACAATGACTGGAAAATGAGGGAATGGATTATCCAATCAAGAAGCAAACAATTCGCGAATGCATAAATCTGAAGGAAAACAGTGCAACTAAAGAAAAACAAATTTCTACACACTAGATCCTAAATTTGTCAAAAAACCGAACGCATAACAATGTCTCTTCGATAACTAACCCCAAGACCTTATTCAAATGTCGAATTTACCGATCAAATCCCGAGAAACTTCGTGGGTATCCAACTTATGTCCATAGCGCACTGTTTAAGCCAGCAAGCAGTGGACAGAAAAAACCTACCAGAATCACCAGAAATTTTCTCCTCCCCTTGGCAAACATCTGAATAATCCTTTTAAAAAGTAAATGATTGCTCTAACTCTGATCCATTTCTCAAACCATTCATAGCGGAGCATAACTGCAGTATATGCTTCTGCACACAGATACATTCATGATGAGGGCTCTTTACAATGCGCTGAATTAAAATATAGATTTCAAATCTTATCCTCGTTTCAAAAAAAACTCTCCCACATTACAAACAAGGTGCGTCTTACCTCTTCATTTCGGGAAACATATTTTGTAAAGCTTTTTCTCTAAAATTTGATGTTCTTTCTTTTCTCACTGAAAGTAGGTCGATGCACAATTTATGGAACCATGAGAATGCACCAATTCAGTGATATATTTAAGGATAGGATTTTTTCAAATTACATTTAACACGCACCCTCAGTGGACGACTTTAGTATAAACACTAGTTCCGATAAATAAAATCGAAAAGAATCGAGAGATGCATATAAATTAGTATTTGTAACATCAGAACTATGAGAAAATAGATAAACAACACTTTGCAAATCTTTATAAAAGATAACATGTACATATTTTTGAAATAAATTTTCAAAAGCCAGAAATGCGCCATAAATGAATCATCGGCATGTTTTATCAATGTACAAACGGAGATAACAGTAGTAGGAGTAGTAGCAGTAGTAATAGTAATAGTACTAGCAGTAGTAATAGTAGTAGTAGTGGTAGTAGTGGTAGTAGTGGTAGTAGTAGTAGTAGTAGTAGTAGTAGTAGTAGTAGTAGTAGTAGTAGTAGTAGTAGTAGTAGTAGTAGTAGTAGTAGT
>NW_018108460.1:8627-13708 GCF_000183805.2 Loa loa
TAGTAGTAGTAGTAGTAGTAGTAGTAGTAGTAGTAGTAGTAGTAGTAGTAGTAGTAGTAGTAGTAGTAGTAGTAGTAGTAGTAGTAGTAGTAGTAGTAGTAGTAGTAGTAGTAGTAGTAATAGTAGTAGCAGTAGTAGTAGTAGTAATAATAGTATTATTATTATTATTGTTATTATTATTAATAGTAGTAGCAGAAGCCGTACCGACGAAAAATAAATTAACCAGTATTTAGAGAAAAAAATCAAAAACAAGTAGTTATACAATTATATGTTTAGAAATGAACGCATAGACCATTCAAAAGAATAATTATAACATCAGGATAGTAGTATTAAGGGTGCCATTAGTAGCAATTGAGAGCATTTTAACCGTAGCGACCAAATCCCAGTGTTGGAAGAAAAAACCTGGCAAAGCGAAAAAAAAAAAAAAAAAAAAAAACCGGTGCAGGACACGGTGAAGAAATACCAAGAAATATACCGAAGGAAAACTTCTCAAAACACACTCGACACCGATTAACCTTCCATGAATCTCTTCCAGTACCATTTGAAACCAAAAGCGAAAATACATTGCCCTAAAGTGATCACATGGACAGAAGTTTGATCAGCACTGTGTGAAAATGTTGCTTACTGCGTCGAGGTCATGAATGTAAACGGATGAAAATAAGCTTATTACTCAATTTAACAATAAGACCGTTCATGGAGCTACATTTAGCTAAATAACATCTTTCAATCCTCCTCTTCAGATCTTTTAAAAAAAGTCAGCCCCATATATATCATACAAAGGACTCAGCAAATAATCCTTTATAGGGACAAAGAATTTTTTAAATGTCCCCATAAACATGAACAAAATCAATAGAAAATAAACTTCCACACAGTCGAAATAAAGAAAAAAAATGTTTTTCCCGAAACACTGGACGAATTACAGTACACATCTGAGATCAATATACCATAACTTCTATGTTCTTCCAACAAATTTTCCCCGTCGCACAGGACATCTTTGAAGATACCGTTTCCTCAAGACATCTGTGTGATGAAGGCTATCTTACTTCAAAGGACTAATTGGCAGATGTAATGACGACAAACAGATAGCTAGCTTTCTGTTGCCTGAATATTTCCAGTAGATCCGGACTATTCTTCTGCAGGAATGCAGATGCAAAATCACACGGTGGAAAGATGTGCACGATGGTATTAGGTGTCGGATTCTGCTGAAAGTGCTACAAATATAGATGCATTACATAAATGATGTGATATATAACTTATAAGATAATTTTGATATTATAACAATCAAGTATATTAGTCTTTCACCCGACAAATAATGTAGCTTTTCTAGGGGACTCACGTAAGGAATAAAAGTTTTGTAGGCTTCCTAGCAATTAAACTTACCGACTGATATATCCATTAAATGTAATTTTAGCTAGAAAAATCAAAGCAAACGGAACCGATCCTACAAAACAAAATGATGATTACGAAATGATTATAAATATTATCCCCGAAGCGGTACTCTAGAGCACATACACAGAAAAAAGTACAGACTAATGATACTAAACGAAAGGAAGTGAAATCCGTCAATACCATTTGAAACTCCTACCTCGTTGCCAACATTGCATATTCCAGCAGCCTGCTTTGATTCCAAATAATCAACAAAACGTTCTTTCAGTAGCTCTGACTGACTCTTTATATCTTCTTTACTCGGCCCACATGAGAGACAAATTAACGCAATATACGAATGCTCATCCATCATTTTACATTGAACACCTATAACAGAAAACTATCTTGCTCCAAGAACGAAAAAACATAATCAAGAAATTAATACAAAAGAGACTTTTAAGTTTTCTAAACTCCCTTTCATTTGTCTTCATAGTTGAAGAAAACCTAATCGTTTTTCTGTGAAGAGAGATTACATACTGAATGATAAATCGAACAACACCATCACGAAAGTGGTCGTCAAGCAATGCGAATGATGGTCTAAACCACAGTTCGAAGGAAGAATATAAAAAGGCATGCATGCCGATGCACACCCCACCAGACCAATTTTAACTTACAGCAAAATGAATTTCGAAACATTTCACTTTAAATGAATGAAAACCACTTCCATACTTTCAAGCTGACCCGCTTCCATACGCATTCGTTGGTTAATTCTTATTAATGGCATATGATTTGATGTTGTTGTAAACTGATCTAATGATCGTTTGCACATTTCGGCATTACCACCAACCTGTAAAACCCATTTATCATTACCTGTTCGTATGACATGCGGAAATTCAACAAAACGACTCACCAATTAAGGTTCGGTAAACACACATGGATTATTATTACCACACACACACACACACACAGGCACATATATATATATATATATATATATGCATATACATATATACAGATCCCCACCATTTCTCAAACAACCGACACCATGTAGCGAAAGTGGGACTTTCTAACGCATTATAAACTTACTACACTTTTCGTTCAAAAGTTTACCGCTGTTCGCAACGAAAAACACTAGATACAAAACGGCGACAAATGGCCATTTGCTGATTAGGAATACCACGATGAATGCTACAATTCAATCTAAAATAGTTACCTTATGCATCTGCACACGAGTTTCGTTTGTTTTCAGTGCAATTATGCCTTGCCACATAACCGGATATCGCTGCAAGTAAACAAAATAAAATAATGATCACACAAGATCAAAGGATGACAAGTTCGACTGTGAAGTGAATGCGACGGTTCAAGAAAATCGAGAATATCACCTTGCTATTAGTGCATCCAGGTATCAAACTTATAATTCATCCGCATATGGAAGATAAAATACCGACTTGTCTATAATCAGTAACATGATGAAATAAACTAAGGGACAGCACCTACAATATCGCAGTGACAGTTTTAGTTTCGGAATCAAGCAGTAAAACATCAAAAAGGAATGAAGGGACCAAGCATTAACTTACGGCAATAACCGACGCAGCCGGTAGACCAGCGTAAGTTTTTACTTGCTGTTGCTGTTGCGATTGTTGTTGTGGCAGTTTCGATTTCAGCGACTGTTTAGCATCTTGCTGACGCTGTCCAACTCCAACATGATATATTCCTGGTTGATTAGTCATCTGTAATCGCAATTCTGATTATTCAAGCTTGAATATATAGTATAAAGGTTGTAACCACAAAGTCACAGCTTCTCAAGAAAATTAAGACCATGTCTAACAACCGTAAGCTCAACAAATACGGTCAGTGCCTTTTTATTGATTTATCAACGAATGTTTTTTGAAATAAGGAAAAGTACCTGTTGTGTAGAGAGTAACGAAGATTCGCACGAAATCGGAAACGCACCAGTGGCTGCACCGTAAAGAGAATTCAGTTGCTGCGTCGCAACATTAGCTTGCTGCGGAGAGCAAAGTGAAGTCGTTGGCGAAGACTGTTGATACAGATTAGACGTCAGATACTGTTGCTGCTGTTGTTGTTGATGAAGATCCTGGACAAATATAAGAATTTCAAGAAAATTGATACAAGAAATTGTCAGCAACATGTCGGCATAAATTTCTCATTCTCTTTTTTTTTAACCCAAAGAGACCATCCTATCGTAATATCATTTTCAGAATGGGCAATACTAAATAGTATGATTACCAAACTGATGACGAGAATGGTATAGTCTGCTAATTGACAAGTAAGTTTGCTTCGAGATGATGGAACTATGTTGTTTCATGTAATCCAAACGGTGAAACGTTGTAGTAAACGATCGTGGATAGAAAAACGGTAGTGAAATATCTCAGCCCAGTAAACTAAATCCCCAATCAACTTCTCGATATAAGATTGCCAACAAAAAGACATGAAGACCACGCTATACCATTTCAAATAACAAAGTAAAAAATATATTCGATGTATATTCCAGAAGCAGTATGCTCAACTTACTAAGAAACAAGGAAATTGGGCTAAGCTAACCGCTAGATGCGGCTGCTGTTGCTGTTGTCGTTGCGTATCCTGTCGTACAGTACCAGGCAGTACACCTGCACTTGCAACGGCGACTGCCGCTGCTGCTGTTGGATTGTTTGGTGTCCCCGAATAACCACCTGGTCCATATGCTCCGGTTGCCGCAGCTACGTTTCCACTACCATAGGCACTTGTTGCTGCCGCAGCTGCAATCAATGATCAGAACATGGTCGCTAACTCACCTAATGCTTTTAAATTAAAATGGTAATTTCAAAGGTTGCAATTAAAGAGATATCAGCAGAACGACGAAATCTAACCAAATCTAACCTCTAAACCATCACTTTCAATATAACAATATTCACTTATTTACGGTGTCAGCAATACGTCATCAACCCATAGAAGCATTTTTAAACAAGCAAACACATCGTTGTGGAAATATTGGTGTCCGGGACATACCTTGGAATGTGTTGAAGAGTGTTGAACGATACATCTGCTGCAAATATTGCTGTTGCATTTGAGTAAATGGTGAAGTACTACCAGGTAAACCGATTGCAAATGCAACTGCTTGCTGCGCAGTCGGCGAAAGTTGCTGCTGCTGCTGCTGCATTGCACGATTTGCTTGATGTGCAACATTAGTCGATGCATTTGACCGATTAGCTTGCAAATTTGCTGCAGCTGCACCGGAAGGCGCAGCTCCAGCACGCCCCATTAATGGTGCAGCAAGCAGTGATGGATTAGGACGATTCTGACGCGTTTCTGTGGAAACTTTCAACTGCTGTTGCTGCTGTTGAGTTGCTTGAGTCTAAAATATGCAAATTAGTTACAATATATATAACATACATATATGCAAACAAAGTGAGCCACTCCCATACGAGCACCATGAAACAGTGCATGGTTTGTCAACCTCAATAATGCAGACAGCAAAATTTCAATGAAGTATTCCTCCTGATCTGAATGAAGATTAATAATAATAATTAATAATAATAATAATAATAATAATGATAATGATAATAATAATAATAATAATAATTAATAATAATAATAATAATAATAATAATAATAATAATAATAATAATAATAATAATAATAATAATAATAATAATAATAATAATAATAATAATAATAATAATAATAATAATAATAATAATAATAATAATAATAATAAT
>NW_018108460.1:14332-34811 GCF_000183805.2 Loa loa
TAATGAAATAAAATAATATAATGTATATAATATATTAACATTAATATTAATATATTAAATATTAATATTAATGTTAAATATATCAAATATTAATATGTTAAATATTAATATTAATATATTAAAAAATATTAATATCAATACTAAATATTAATATCAACATTAATGTTAATATAATGCTATATAATAACATAATACAATAATGTATAATATAATATTACAATATGAAATATATGATCCACTTCAGTGGAAAGATATGGAGTGAAAGATATGAAGCACTGTTGATAAAAACTACCTGCTGTTGGTGCTGTGATTGTACTACTCCGGATGATGGTTTCCTCGGTAGATTAGCATATAAATCATAAGGACTGCTACTGATCGATTCTTGGAACGGTGCTGTTGATAAACCTATTTGTTTGTTCAAATCTAGCTGTCGAGATGCAGTAGATACAGTCTGTGCAGCTACAACTGTTGCAGCATTACATGTGGCGGTCATCATAGGTGAACCGTAATTTATCGATTGTTGATGCTGCACATGTGATTGAGCTACCAACTGCGTTGTTTGCTGTTGTGATGACGCTGTTTGTACAACCTGTTGGCACACATCAGGCAGCTGCGAAACAGCATGGACAGCACCGGTACTTACTGTATTAGTTATATTTTGCATGTTGTCCGTGGTTTGCTGTTGCTGCAGGAACAAATGCTGCTGCTGCTGCTGCTGCTGCTGAAGGGACATCTGAGGTGAGGCAAAGCTGGCTGTACCAGGATGCTGAACAGCATTCCTACCTGGATAATATGATGGCAAACTTCCTGTTGTTACACTCTGTGACTGCAGCGGATGTGGTTGCTGCTGCTGCGATATCGCAGTAGTTCCCTGTACCCGCTGCTCGATGGGTGGCAAATGTTGTGGCTGAAGATATGTCGTCTCGGGAACTTTCATAATCTGCGATTGTGATTGCTGATAAGAAGTTAGGCGACTATGTTGCTGTTGTTGCATTACAACTTGACCCATGTGCTGTTGCTGTTGTGGTTGCTGCTGAAGTACCACATGGCTATTACCATGGATAACATTTTGCTGCAGCTGCTGCTGAAGCGGTTTCGACAAAAGATCCTGGAAAAAACAGTTAGATAACGAAATCCAAAAAAAATGAATGCAAAACTGAATCCGTAGTTGGTACAACTGGGATACTCTAGACCCAAACTGAGAAACCGGAACAGTAGACAAGCCATTATCGATTGTGCCACGAATCAGTGACGAGAACTTTCACCTCCCACAAGAAATATTACTGGCGACCAATCACTACCAAATCTGATATTGATATTATTCATACGAAAAGATGTAATATGTAATATAAATAACACATGGATGCTTATTGATCTGTACGTGCCAAATATGTATATGAATTTCTTTGACATTGCAAAGATATACAATCAAAGTGGGACATTCAGAACAAACAGGTTTACTTTGTTTTAAACAACATAGGATAACAAGGCCTACAAAAAAGGAGGTTGGGATTTCGCCGATCCATGCATAACATATTTTCAGAAATCAACAAGCAAGCTTACAGCAAAATCGCATTTTCAGACCAAGCAATTCCAACTGGTAAAAGCTACATCCGCAGATGGACTGAATAATGTGGTACTGAATATTTTAAATTCAAGAGGACCAACTAATATCGTATTCAATATGCTGATGTATCATTATTAACCTTATGAGGAACACAAAATTCGACAGATACGAGTGATCTAAGATAGGACGCCAAATACTATAACTGTACCTGCTGCAAAGGTATTTGCTGCGGCATTTGCGGTTGCTGGTGCTGTTGTGATTGTTGCACATGATAACCACTGCTTCCATACTGTTGCTGTTGGATATGCGACGATCCTTGAGCAGCATTTTGATAATCATACTGCGATGTTTCAGCATCTCTTGAGAAACTTATCGATGGCATAACTTTTGCGTTAATGCTTCCCTGTGTAGATGCAGCCGCAGCTCGTAAAACCGCTTCCTCTTTTGCCTTCTTTGAGTTTATACGCATTAGTTGCTCAGCATCTACTTCCATATACCCACCGGCCACTACATCATCAATTACCTACAAGTGTGCAAAATTTTCACAGTGCCGTCTGGATACACTTGCGGATGCAAACCTGATGGTCGCATGCACCGTGTTCTATTAACATTCGTTCAGCTTGCCAATCACAATTCCATTGAAAAAAAAAGAAAAAAGAAAAAAAACTGAAGCAAGCTATATTTCCATACAAGAGATTTTAAAAAATTTTCGTTTAGAGTGAAAAACGCCAAACTCATGCTAGCATTTTCAATCCATCCCCCCTACCTAATAGCACTAGCAAATCAGGGAGTCGAGAAAATCATAGAAATTTTACACAGAAGATTCTAATGTAGATAACATCTCGGTTGCATCCATCCAGTAGCAGCACTGTAATTTAACACTATTACTGGTACGGCTATACTATCCTAACTATGTTAATAAGCAGTGGGATATAAATGAAGCACGAAGCGTTAAACAAAATCTTCCCTGAGCCAAAAACAAAGAAGAAAGTAAATAAGCTGCGCAGTAGCCGGCGGAAAGATGTAAGTAAAAGTGAAAGATGTGCAATATAAAGTGTGATAAAACATGGAATCTATGCATGGGTGCACTGGTACTCAAAGTATTGAATTACATTAGAAAGATACCTCGTCAAGATGTGAATCACTTCGCTTATCTACGTCCATTTTACCTTTACCATCGTCAGTACCTTCCGATTGCATGTCCTGCAACAATTCTTTAGATACGATATTTCCTACAGAATATCTAAAATATGCTATTTACACCTCATGACAGACGCAACAGTAACGCATTGAGAAAAGACGATATAAATGGACCCCAAGAATTTTCAAAGCTATTTACCCTAGATTAGTTCATACAAATTATCAAAATGAGCTAAGTCAGGAAAAGAAAAACTCGTGGGAAATGCTGATAGCAACGGAAGAAAGGCATAAGAGCTTGTCCAAATACAACTCCAAAAGAATTGATTAGAGAGCCATATAGTGAAGAGCGACGTTATGTCCTATCCTACTTTTCAGTATTTTGTTTTAAGTTGTGAAACAATTGCTACTTCCTGCAAGCCAAAGACAAAGAAGTAGCAAATTTATTCTTCTTATACGACTAACTTTACCAGTCGCAACTACCTCTTTACCTAAAAATCTGTTGAATGAAACCAACTCCAAACTATAAAAACAAGATAAGATCTGCTCTATACCCTTGCTTGTTACTGTTTCAACTCATATATTACCTGACGTTCAGTATCCGCTGCTGATTTTGATGTAATACTGTCACCATTACCGTCATCTGCATTATGTTGTGAATTGTTCTCCTCCTGCTGCTTATTCGCATTTAAATTCATATTGGCCATTGTTGCTGAATCGTTGAGGCTACCACGTCTCGAATTTGAACCACCAACGCCTTCACTCAAATAATCCATAGCGGCGCTACTATCTTCACCGCTATGCTGACTTCGACTATCGTCCAAAACAATCGACTGCACGGCAAATTCCGTTTCCTGCAAAGGAAATAAACGTTGTTTCGATCACTTTTTTTTTTAAATCCAACTTTGGGTTCCATTAAATCAAATTAGACTGAAGTACCCCCATCCAGTCCTCTACTAACTTATATGCAAAATAGATAAATACCATCTGTCAACAACAGCTGCATATCTAACCTTCAGAACCTACCGCTACTGGCCTAAACGTTTTGGTAAGGGTAACGCAGCAACTAGAACGATGTTAACTCAGCTACCGCCGGAATTTCATGGAATCAGAATACTCAAAATTCATGCATATATCCCGCTTGGGGACTCAGCACAAACAATGTAGTAGAAGTTAACGCTTAATAAAAATTAATCGTATAAAATATGTAAAATAATGTACTAGACCCAACTTTTTGAGAGTTACAGAGACTCGTGCCAAGCCTTAATCTAAAAAAAATGAGCAAAAAATGCCCCTAGGTGTTCTGTGAACCAATAAAAAAACTACAGATCTAACAAAACACACTACCTCCTCAAAATTGCTGCTAGTTAACCTAAACTGTATAATGTCGACAACAAAGTGCAAATGCTTGCTTAGTGCATAAATTTACGTATGTAAAGACAAATTCTTTGCGGTAATTTTTTTGCATGCACAGACCTGCACATCGTGAACATCATTTTGCGCTCGCACGGTAGCGACACATTCAGAATCATCCGCATGCTCCTCTTCTGCTTCCATCACCGCTTCGTTCTGGATATGTCCGACTTCATACGTGGATTCCCTGCAGTGTTGCTGTCTCATACTACCAATATCACCATCAATATCTTGATCCGGCAACGAATCAACATCACCAACTCGACCTTCATCAATTAGCTCGAAACTCCCGTTAGATTCCACATCATTCGCACTATCCAGAATACTTACTCCCGACCCTTCGACATTTTGGGGTTGCTGCTGTTGCTTCGTTAGTGCATTATTTACCACATCCGCACTATGAACTATAGGATCAGTAGAACATTCAGCATCTGAATTTGGTACAATGACTTGTTCACTAGTTGACAACTGTATCACCATATCATTAGAAGATAGCTTCTCTTCATTTTCGGTTTTTTCGACAAATTCTTGCTCTGTACTACAAATACCACCGGACTTGAGTACTTCAACAGACCCCGAAATCCTGATCTTCTCTGACTCTAAAATTTGCTGCTGCTCCTGATCCTCAGGGCCATCTTCCAGTTGAGTTTCCAGATTTGCCGATGATGTTGATAACAAACTTGTCTGACCACTTTCGCTGCTATTCGTTGAGGATACTGAGTTTTTACGACCAACGACATTCCTATCAATATTTCCTCCTCCACCTCCTTCATCATCGGATGTGCAAAGTTCCTGATGTTCTTGTTGCTTTAATCGATTTTGGTCGAGATCCGCTTCTTCCGGCTATAACATAAATGCAAATATGTGTTTCCCATGTTTCTATTATATTTGTACATTAAATCATTGTACAACGCAAACTGGGGGTTTGCGTTTTGAATCAATGCAGCATTAGTTTTGTGCTTTTGCAAAAGTGATTTTGATGAATCTTTGAAAAAAACAAAAGAAACCACATCAACATGATTTACGATAACTTCTTTATCTATAGTATCATTCATTGTTTAGGTGAGATGTTTATTTGTCAGACATGAAAAAAAAAAATTTTCAATGTTTTCAAACATTACGCACACCATAGCGTTTGACGTGATACATGCATATGAATAAGGAATAGCATGAAAATTAAGAAAATGAGCTGAGAATAAAGTTATAAAGTGTCTAGAGAGACAACTATCCAGAACCCAGATAAATTACACAGTGCAGCACATCAACATACCCGCAATGTACGTTAAATTCGTGCACGCATGCAAAAGATCTTAGAAAAAGCCCAGCTTTTGATAAAATTTCCTCTATAAGAAATGTACATAAACATCGCAGACATCCTTTTTCAGAATGCACTTTGAAGCATTTTGATCCTATTTCCTCGGTAATACATTGTAATAGCTCAGTGTAATAGCAGAAAGTTCTTCGCTTCGGAATCTATCTCACTCAAAACATAATCCAATTGAAAAAAAATGTCACTCTTCTACCCATTATCATAGTAACCTTAATCGCTTGAAAAATCTTCGATATTTCCCTGACAAATCTAATATTTCTCACGATATGTATGCCTAATTTTACGGGTCCGATGTTATTCTAAATGTTAAAAATGAACATAAATTAGGTCAATACATAAACCCGAAATCAAAATCTTTATTCTTGTACACTTCCGCGCAGGAGAGAATTTTAGTAGTATAATTCAGCTAGATGCGAAGATCACAGGATCATCCAAAACCTATCCAAATTTGATCGGGAGCTACATTACACAGTTCTTTCAACAATTTAAAAAAATTCTCTAGCGTTTCCTAGTTGGTACAATACAACATACTGCATGCATATTTTGGAATAAATGGAGTGAATTCTACTAGAGAAGATGTAATAAAGTGATAGGAAGTCACAGCCCAATAAAAAATGCTACTGCAAAGAATATGAAATGAGAAAAATAAAAAGAAAAAAGTAGAAGAAACATTCAAATTTTCGCAATGATAGAATTCCTCATGGTGGTATTTCTTTCTATGCAATACCGACAAATTTTCACCAAGACCAACTATAACTTCGAACAGACAGAAGTGAACATCATTGTCCAAGAGCCTTACGACAACCATGCTGTACTTGCCCCACCCTCAAACCAAGAAAACGCTGGTACCTTTTCTAAGTGCGAGAAAACGTAACCACAGCTTTAAATTTAAAAGAGAATTTGGTAACAACGCAGCAGTTGCGAACGATGAAGCTAAAAAACCTAAGCAGAAGGGAAAACACCAAACAAACAACTTACGAAATGTCTGGATACAACAATATTATCTGCTACTACTGACGATCCATCGGTTTCCAACTTCTGTTCCATTGAGCCATACTTACTGGACCGATTTGATTCATCATGTAATTTATTTCGGGGTGAATGATATTCATTTGCCATGGTGTGTAAAGTTGTATTCGTTGCACATTCTTCCGAAATACAATCCACTTCCTGCAAAATAAAAATTCATCTGACAAAAAAAGGACACGCCTCATCCTCTTTTCCTTTTCCACATCGACTGAGCTAGATCTGCATTCGTTGTCAAAAAATTTCCTCCAAATGAAGAATAAAACAGTGATAGCGCAAAGAAATAGAACGAAGAGGCCTTCAAGATTAAAATGATTACTAGCTAGGATATTACATACAATGCGCTTCACTTCTACAACAGCAGGTATAACAGATGGGACCGTCGTTTTCACCGACTGCGGAAGATGAAGGGCTGTATTCCTACGATCAGAAGGTGAACCACTTTTGCTTTCTGGTCCGGATATATCATCTCTCACATTATTCACAGCAATTTTTTCGGGAGACTGAAAAAAGTGCAATTTAAGTAAAAGCCATTTAGCCGAATTCACAAAAAACATTTATTGGCCTCGCTTTGCAAGACATTCAGCCGCAACAGTAGTGTATTAGTTTTCATTTATTATTGCAGATAATAATAAAAAACTTTCTAATGCCCAAAATATTGATACCTCAAAAGTTCTCAATCGTTTCCTCCCCACGAAAACCTAAAACAAACAACTTGTAAAAACTAACTTTATTTGACGGTTCCTGCTTCACTACTACCACAGCTTTCCTTTTCAAATCCTGACAAGAATCAGAAATCGTTTCAGATACATCTGTCTTCGGTGATTTCGGCTCCTCTCTGCTCTTTTTCACTTTTTCAGAATCTAAATTCAAGGTAGAGGATAATTCAATCAGAAATTAGGGACATAAGAATTTTAAGCGTGCAAAAAAAAAATACGCACTTTCAGCTTTGAAATGTCTTTTTCGAACACATTTGGTGCTGGATGATTCATGACTTTGAACAACTGTTTCTGAGTTTCGATCATTAAGACTAGAAATACCAGACACTCCAGCACCATCACTATTTCCACTATCAGCTCTATTCACTTTCTGTCGCTGAGTTTCATTTTGTAATTTTTCATCTTTTTGTTTTGTCTCAGCTGCCTCTCGTTTCTGTTCTTCATGTCGTTCCTGAAACATATAAAACCATTTCAGTAATAATTCTAGTCCTTTAGGATATGCATCCAGTTCCCCACTAAACATGTGCAAAGGAATTTTCCTTCGCCTATGTTTAATTACGAGAATGATTTCAGAAATCAAAACAATAAGACCGATTTAAAGAAATCGCCTTTCCCCCCTTACCTATAGCAAAAACGAAATGCATTAATCAGAGTCCAAAAACGAACCGATGGACTTCAATGATCTATTGAAACGGGCCTTACACTTGAAGCATTCGCACCAAATTTCATCGTGACACCGCTGACTTCACAAAACAAGCATTATTTATTTCTAGTGGAGAATTCAAAAACATACTTTCTGCTCTCTTTTTAATTTTTTCGCTAATTTCTTTTCAAATTGTCTACTAGTTCCAGGCGTTTGACTTTTTCTCTTTTGTTCGAGAGTGATGGGCGCTTGCACTTTAGACAGCCTTTTATCTTCCTCTCGGAACATTGAGATTACAACCAAAGATTTCTCCTGAAATGATAAAACGTCCTTATCAGAACTATTCTCCAGGAAGACGCAGATCATTTCAGATCAGCGTATAAATCAAAGAACAATTTGGAAAATTAAGTAGCCTAAGCAATTGTAAACAATAACTTCATGACTGCACTAGTTTGTGAAATCAGAGAGTTCTATTTCTCTCCTTTTTCCCAAGTCACAAGAAAAAAAAGAATACCGCTTTCTGTTTTTTTTTCTCCGGAAGTACAGTATTTACGGTAGTAGCTTCACTCACTTCATCACTTATGCCGAATCGCTTCCTACCAGTAACCTTCCTTTCAACCGATCTTTCGAAGATTTGTTTGCTTTCCGTCTTCCGTGGGACAACCTAGAACAAAATTCATAAATCTGAGAATTTTATAAATTTAAATTACTGTTGTAAAGCTACGCATTCGTTATCTTATTTCAACCACATTTCCTGTTCTACCCCATATAAAACCACCTTCCTCACGGTAGTCCTCAATCAGGCACTCAATGCTGACGAGTGTGACATTTTGAAGCGAAAGATCTGCACATCTCCAACTAACAAAACCAGAGGGATCATATCATGGTGATATATCACTGTACAGTACATTAAAAATATTTAAAAACATGCATGTTAGGAAAAATAATTTGAAAAGAAAAAACTCTGGAACTAAGTCAATAAGGCAATACCTTTTTCCCTTCTGCACCAGATTCGCCTCCATCGCTTTCGTCCAGCTTTTCCTTTTTACGTTCTTTCTTTAAAGTTAAACGCTTAGTATTCTCTATCTTCTCTTTCTCGTTTTTTGATTTCTGATTTTCATCACTTTTTGTGATAGCTTTTTTACCATTCTCTTTTTCATCCTTTTCCTTATATAAGGATGGAACAATGGAGCCTTTGGAATGCTTCGTGGACTCGTCATCCGTGGAATAAGTCCCAAATACGTCATCCAGTGATAATGACATCGTCTTTTTCTGCAAAACCATCATTTTAACAGAGAAAGATCCGATCTCTTCCCAAAAAAGGATGGTAAAGATTTAAAAGAGAAAGAATCTAACCAAAGATCCAAAAAAATCTAATTATAAGCGAATATATAAGCCATTTCAATGCATCCAGATGAGTATTCTAATCACTCAGAGAACGCCATTACCCGATATCAATGCACAAATTACCAAAAATGTACATAATGCACCTGTTTTTTATATATCTTTAATCCTGCTCCTTTTCGACTACGTTTTCGCTTTGAGTGATCTTCCTCCGATTCAGACCTTTCTGAATCCTTTCCAACCTACAAATCTCAGCGTATAAAAAAGAGTTATTAAAGAAACTCCCACCGCCCAAAGTCGTTTCTCAAAAACAAATTAAGGCTATCATGAATGTCTAATTCATTCAATTCAGTAAGTCTACCAGCAGTCTAATTATATTGTATCAAAAGGAGTGTGCAACACCCTAATAGGTATTTGGATAGGTATTATGCACAATTCCTTATAGATACTGTGCAACATCAAAATTCAAGCAATAACAAAAGCACTACCCCATCATCATCATCGTCATCATCATCATCATTACCATTATTATCACCATCATCATTATACTCGGTTTCGTCGTCAGCACGTAACTTCTTTTGTGGAAGCGACTTCGCTTTTTTCGCCGCTTTACCTTTCGGTTCCGTTTTCTTTTTCTTTTTACGAGCTTTAGATGTGTCTATTGAAGGACCTGACGAATTATCGGATTCGTCATCGTTTGACGAACCTTTCTTTTCATCAGATGATGAACTCTCTAGTTGCACTCGCTTTGGTCGATTCTAGGAAAAACTAAGATAAACATCATTTATAACAACGCAAAGAATCATAAACAACTTGTTCAAGTCCATAGACAACGAATTCAATTTTAAAATTAAAAGCTCAATTTCGTATCATACTTGTTCATTATTTCGACGGTTCTGTGTCCTTTCCTGCAACAACTCCAACGCCCGATTCTTCCTGGCTGCATCGTCTGGTTTCGAGGATGAGCGCTGCTTGACTCGATCGTACATCGACAAACCTAGTGAGCCGGAAGCCTCTTCCTCCATGAACAATCGTTTCAATTCTCGGTCGAATGACTGGAAAATTAACCTAATCACAATTAAATTCCTGCCAAACATGATAATTAGTGGTTAGGTTAATCAGACTTAAATACAGTTTAAAACAAATCAAGCGATTAGCTGCTACTTACATGGAGTTCCACTTCCGATGATGATGCTTCCTCGCTCGAACTTGTACTCGATTCCCTTTTTCGCTTCCTCTTTTTAGTCAGTTCCTTCTTTCTCTGCTCCTTTTCTTTTTCCTTCTGCTTACATCTTTCTTCCTCTTGCTGCAACAAAAAAGTTAAAATTGGAAATATTAACTTAGTGATCCATCACAAAAAAAATTTAGTTTGGAAAAAAACATTTTGCATTGTGAGTAACAGTATTTATTATATAGATCCTCTAATGCTTCTTCATGGAAAATTCCAGGTTACCTACTTCTACATTAAAATTTAAAAAATACCCTCTTTTTTGAGCGATATTTCTGCAGCTGTTCCTTTTCTTTGACCTTTTCCTTCTGTTTAATACCACCACCATCCTTCACCGATTTGTTTTTTATACTTTTCTCCATTGGTCGTTGCGTTTTTTTCCTTTCCGACGCAGGCTCTCCCCCTTCGTGTTCCTTGTCCTTCTCCCTCTGGAACCAAATCTTGATTCTGGACTTTATTCAGGAATCTTTTCCGTGAATGCGAAAGTGAAAATGAGAAAATCCACGTCCAGGTTTTTAAATGTGCTAATATGAGAAGCCGGAAATAACAAACCAATTCCTTCTCTTTTTTTCTTTAAGTTGCTTCTGATTTGCGGTTTTCAGCTTCGCTTCCTGTGACTGGCCTTTCCCATCAGCATGTTTATCTTTCTCTTTCTCAGCTACATTTTGATCTGATTTTTCCGGTAACTATAAATAGTATAAATTACTTAAACTAGATACGCCTTACATCTTCATGTAATCTTCATGCGGTGACTCTTTTGACCAGTGTCGTACATGTCCGTTATGGACATACGAAAACTTTCAAGTGCTAACATCACAATTCAGTGTAGTATGTGAGGAGTATCACCTTAGCTTATAATACCCTTTGCCAAAAATTGATACTGCTGACGACATAAACACAGACTTATTTTCCTAATATCGATGCTTTGAACCACACCAGGGTATCTATATGTACCATACATCAAATAGGGTTTTAAAAATACCGTATCAAGCAAAATCCAAATTAAGACATATTTCGACGTTACCATACCCAGCTGCCTTACTAGCAAAAAATTTAAGAGCAGCTATAGTGGAAAATCAAAAAATACCTTTTTCTCATTTTCCTTGGAATGTTTTCCTTTCGTACTTTCAGTTATTCCTTTTTTGCTTTCGTCATTTGATCTGTGGTGTGATGGTTCATCGCTTTTCTCTTTTTTGACTTTCTTCAACTGCTTTTTTAAAACTTCTGACGAATCCTGCGCCTATAGTAAACAAAGATATATAACAAATAAGTGTATAAAATCTTACTCTAACTGGAGAAGAGTGAGGACACTATATCCGTAATGAAGCGAAAAATTGGTCAACCCATAACCAGTACATCTCATTAAAAAATATGAAATCAGATGCTTTTAACGCAGTGCTGCCGACCTTACAATCACTTAGGAAAGAATCGAAAATTACTAATGACAAGCATTTGGCAGCCTCTGAAAATAATCCTACCTGTTGCCGGAATAATTCACTTAGTGAAGGTTGCTTGTTCGCTAAGTCCTTTGATACCTTTTTCTCAGGCAAGTGCGACTTCGAACCGATCTTCAAATGCTCTTTCTCTCGCATCTGCACCTTGAATTGAAAAACAAAAATTGAAGCAATCACTACTTACACCCAGCAGATTGTGAAGAAATTTCTAAATTTACGGCTACATGAAATGGCAAATATGCTTAAAATAACGAAGAACAAACCTTCTCAGTTCCTTGAGTTCGTGACCGCATTTTATCCATCTCTAACACAGCACCACCGGAAGCTGAACCTGATGTTGACGGTTTTGGAGTGCTAGATACAGATGAGACTGAGGTTTGCTTCGAACTAACACTGGAATGTGACGCAGGAGGTGGAGGAGTAGACGGTTTTGCTGCAGTCCTCCAGGATGAAGACTGCACACCGCTTTGGGGAACAGCGCTACGTGTCAGTGACTGAAGCGATGTGGTCAAGCACGACGATGTCGGATCGAGTAAATAGGAAGTGCTGTTATTACTGGTCTGAAACTAGAAATTTTTTCCGGTGAATGCGATGTTTATTTTCAGAATCCATCCATTCATGTACATGAATTTCCCCCATAGAAATTTTATCAGTCCTATAACGCTTAACCAACCAATGTATAACGTCTTCAGTGATGTAACTGTGAACGTCACATACAATGCGAGTCCCAAAGCCTGTGTGGATCTACAGGTGAAATAATCTCAGCGATTTATAAAAGTATGGGTTGAATTGAAAATGGGATATTTCTCGTGATGTCACTGAGCTTCTTGTAGTACCTTATTCTAATTTGTCTAGTTAGATTTGATTCGGAAATTTTGTTGTGGAAATTACAAGATCAGTGAATACAAAAACGTAACAGACCAGCGGAGGCGGCGGAGGTGGAGCTGAGATCAGAGACGTGCCGGTTGCTGCAGATTTGTACGCCGTCAAAGACAATGTCGGAGGTACCGGAGGTTGCGGAAGCGGTGGAGGTGGAACACTAAAGTCTGGAGGATAAGCAATACGAGCAGCTGTCGATGACGGTGTCTGATTACTGCTCTGTGTAATGTTCGATGATGGAATAGGCTTTTTGATTTGAGTACCGGAAAATTGTGGTGATGAAAGACTGGACGAACTGATACATGTGGTATAAAAAACTGTTGTATAGGGACTTGAACTAGTGGAAGCTAAGGGAGCAGGTGGCATTGGAATGGAGATCGAAAGTGGAGTACGAATCAGCTTCTGACTTTCCGTATCCTTCGAATCGAAAACCGATGTAGTACCACATCCACTTCGTACTCTCGTGAAAGAATCCGTGAACGTGTTGGATGTGGGATGAGAACAAGTCGTAGAACAAGTTGTTGTTACTGACTGCGAAGTGGTTACTGTTGAACTGGACGATCCAGTTCGCGCTTTCAGTCGTTCCAGTTCTTCTTCGAACTTATAACTGCGTTGTAATGGTCCTTTACGATCATATTCCAGATGGGTGTTCTGTTTTGTTTTCTAAAAACACCAGAATTGCAAAAAAAAAGAGAAAAAAATGAAGCTCGTGATAAAACAGATGACGACTGTGATTCCAGGAGATGTTGCACCTAACAGAATTCACGGCTCTAAAGAATTTATGGGCAATTTTTTGATGTTAAAAACATGCAGCTTATTGGAAAATATCAGCTGCTGAAAATTATGGACGAAAATAAACCACTGGATTCATCACGTAAAACGACTCTTGAGCAAAATCTAGAAAACAGCAAATATTACAAGGAAATTAACGCCATCAATAGTTAAGGATGCTACGAAGTGAAAAATTTGTTCGAATTCTATTTTTCTGACCTGTTAATTTGAATAAGTACTTCAATGATTCGATAAAATTGACCTGAAATTTCTGCTCGATATTTTGAAAAGTAGCTCCCAATGCATCAAGTCGTTCACGATAAGCACTCGAGTTGTTGGAAGGCGAAGTATCCCCGAAAATATCTATGGTACCTGTCACCAATGAAGTTTGTGTAGTTGAGTTTGAAGGATCAGGCGAAAGCATCGCCTCACTGTTGCTTGATTCAGATCTTGACACCGACGAATGTGTTCGTCCCCTGGTCGCTTTCTGTGGAGGTGAATTTTCTGCAGCACTCCACTTCAAACTACATCCTGCGATAGCATTCAATGAATTTAATGCTAAATATAAATTACGAACCTTTGCGGACCATACAGTACTAGATTTCTCTTAATATTGTCATAACCAACGTAGCCTCACTTCTCTTATGACGACATCATTCTACATAGTAGATACAATTAAAAGTTCAACACCACAACCGTGTCAAACTACTCATCGCTTGTGGACTTGGTCGCCCGAACTGTTGGTTATTGGTTCTTGCCAGTTAACTACTTCCCGATTTGCCAATCGTAGTAACAATCTGAGAAGGGGAAGGGGGGGGGGGAGGGAAAAGTAATGTGCTTACTTTCAAAAGACTGTACAAACATAAATTTCAATAAACGCCATTATATTTCACAAAATCTAACTTCACCGCAGAAAAATAAAAGCGAAGCACATGACTAACCAGCAAGACTGGAACTTGAAGCTGGTAAAGAATTCCTTAGGCATCTTGAATCCTGCTTCTGCTGTTGTGGGGATCGGAATGGATCTGGTACGCTACTCCGACATGAGCTTGGCGTAGAACGACGTTCATGCACAAATTTAGGCAACGGTAAGACGGTGGAAGTTTGTGGCGAATATTTCCGGTACCGCGGATCTCTACTACGATTAGCGCTTCCATCCAAAGGAATTGCACAGTGATTTTTGATCGGATCATTCCCTGAAATTAAAAGTGACATCTCCAAATACAAAATATCGAATACTTCTAGACGGTTAAAAAATACATCCCTACTTAAAGTCATTTCCCAATTTATATTATCAACGCAATGTATTTTTGTTTCCAATCCTTCGTCAAAAAATAGGATATTCATAAACCACAAAGCCACCCAGATATCTGGTTGTCCTGTTTTCATTTTATCTATTTAGCTCCGCATATTTCTGCTTCCCACTGCCTCAATTCTAACAATCCTGGAAATAAACATCCGAGACATGCACGACTCTGTTTTTATTCCAGAAATTTATGCAGAACCAATACATGGTAGGGTATAAATAACACACCCCATGGCCACTTCGTCCGTTTAGCAAAAGAGGCAGACAATCTACTGGAATGATGCCTGCTACTGTCGCAGAAATCGTCAGCAGATCGCTGGGTTGAACAAGTGGACGAATGGTTCTGATGAGTCCCACTCATTACAGCCAATGGAGCACTCGCTGTCGTTGACGTAGATGCCTTGGAATGATGTTGCAGCACATTCACCAAAGTGTTGGCAATTTCTTCAATTCGATTTGACTGAAAAGTGATATTTCATATCATACTAACTTTAGTATGTCAGGAATTCTGCCTCCGGAATGCAGATGTAACATTGAAACAATATAAACTAATGAAGATCATATATGAAGAGATTTAATGAAATATATTTTCTAAAAAATCTCAGAGCTTGCCTCCTCCACGCTCATGTTCAATGACCTATCAATTCCGATACGACATTCTGTCAAGTTCAACTTCAACAGTATGCAAGTGCCATACCGTTATTGCACTTAATTCGTTTGCAGTAAAATTCCCTTGCATTGCAGGATTATAAAGCCCACTGACATGTGATCCTTTGTTGTCTAATCGCTTGGCATCGCTGAAAGTCTGATAAGTTTCATATAAAGAAACATAGAAAGTTATTTAACTAGCACTGGACAAGAAAAGTTTTGCAACACTAGGACGTAGAGAATGATAACTCAAGAATATCATCTAATTTGAAGCAAATCAAATTAAAAGTACAACCTAGTGTATACCTTTGTTCCCTCTAAGTTCGCCATGAATGTAATGGGTAATGGAAGACCCTATGCCTATTAAAACTTATATCTTGTGACCATAAATGTTACATTGTATGCGGTCTACTTCGATCTAGTAAAGAATTTCCTTAGAAGATGGTAACATACGAAAAACATGAAGCAAAAACATTCTTCATTCTTATTTACAACGCTGCATTGAAAGAGTAGATACTCTCGATGACCCAATGAAATGGCTTACGTCTGCTGTTGCTCCGCTTTCCTATTTCGTTGTTCTGCCGTGGATTTTCCATTTGCTCCATACGGTAGTCCACTATCAACTGACAAACTTGTCGATGACATAGATGAATGATGATATTCTTGTTGCTGTATCATTTCGTTTGGTGTTGATATCATAACGGGATTCAAAATTGGTGCCGATGGCATGGGAGGTGGAAGCAGCTGCGCTAAGCTTGCTCTTGAGCTGCTACGATTTGCAACAGTCTGCAGCGTGATTCCAGTGATACTGTTAGATCGCTCAAAATTCCGATCAGGCTTGCCACTCGAAGGAGAATTAGGCTGTCGTGAACTGGAAGGACATACTGGAGTCTGAAATATTATCGAGAATAAACAAATAATTCGATAGGAAAGAGAAATGACAATAATTCAAAATTCCATAAAAACACCGTGGAGAAATGGTATATGAAATCAATATCCCCGCCATATCCAACTATAGTTTACATGCCAGCACCTATATTAGACTACAATTATGTTTGACCTTATCTTTATGCAAACGTTGAATGTTAGTCTTTGAATGACCAGTGCCTGTACGTTTCCTATCCGGCGTACTGGAACTACTTAAATCAGAATCACTAGATGTTGAGGAGGTTGATGATGACGAAGGAGACACATCATTCCGCCTAGCTCTCTCACGTCGTCGTCGAGATCTATAATGGGAGAATCAATACTTGCTCGGACATTATTTGGAACCTCAGTTTATCAAAAATTTGTGCTAAGAAAACTAAAATTTAAGAGAAAACACGCACCTATTATAGGATGAATATCGCAAAGAACGAGATGAAGTTCTACAGCCCTCTCGTTCATCACTTCTTCGTCTCCGCGACGCCATACTCGAACTCGACCTCCGACCGTCGGTCCTTAAAAAATTATGAAATGAACTATCATAACAGGTGGAAGTTTACGTTAAGAACATAGTGGGAAGAAAGCTGATGAAGATGAACTGAAGTATGACTATGAGCCTAATAGGGCAGAATTAAAATCCACATGAAATTTGATAAGCAGAAAATGCGATAACATAGCAGGAAATAATCAAGGGAAAAAGCCACCGTCTCCCTTGATCCTAAGAACTGGTCAAGAATGAATAAATGACACCAATATCCGCATGGAAAATGACGTCATATGTTGAACATGCAGTTGATACAAGACGAGGTGCTCAATAATCAAACAGTCCTAGTAATACGAAAGAGTAATAAACCAAAATAAATGATCAAACCGCGAGGATGTGTCACGAAGATGACTTGGTGGATCGGGAGGCGGTGCAAGTAACGATGAAGCAGATGTAGATGCGATCGCTAATCCACCACTAGAACAGGCTAGTGTGCTGTTACCAGTACATGAACCTGGCCCATTACCATTCACAACTATAAAAATTTTTTAATACTTTCCAAAAAATTTTACGACTTTGTTTTTAGCAAAACCAATGGTTCTGTATTCCAAAAAACTTACGAGCATTTCCAGATTCACCACGGAATTTCCGATCAACGAAATAATCATGTAGTTTTTCTGAACAATAATCTACTGGCACGTGAACATCTTTTTTTTCGTCTGCATTCCAAAAAGCTCTGAAAAACTCTTTTTTCCATAAATTATTTCAAATTTTTTTACAGAGGATACATTTTAACATATACCTAATCCTTCATACCATGAAGTCCTGATCACTTCAACAATAGTAAAAACCAAAAGATTTCCACAATAAAGTACGTACACCTGCTTTGTTTTAATCATTGAAAATGCTTTCTGGGCACTGTCATTGTTGCTGAATAAAGAAGGGCTTCCCGATGACGCGGGTCATATATGACCTCATTGAATGTATCTGTGAACGATACTCGAATTTTTTCACGCAAATAATCTGCCGAACAGCTTGACGGCAACTCTCCAATCCAAATCTTGTTACTAACAATTGTACGACCCCAGTTCATCTGAAGAAAAAAAAGTTACTGGTAAATCGTAATACTCATCAAGGATTCCTGACAATTTTTATCACCGATATCTCCAATTCATTTTGCTTTCCATCTGCGTTATTCTAACTTATCGGTCAATACATCCGATTATGCGCATTAAGCAAGTTATTCCAGATCAGTCTGAGTCACCTGTTAAATATCACAACCAAAATTGGTGAAAAGAGGCAAGCATCAACATTCGGATGGAAAAGTGTCAATGTTGTAATCGTGCGTGTATTAATCCATTTTGAGCAGCAAAAGTTATGTTTAGGACAGAAATTAAAACATGAACCTATTAATAAATGTGTACAACAATTACCTTTAATTTGCCTTTACCACCGGATGAATGTGTCGACTGAGCATACGCATTTATTGCACAGACAACCGATTGAATATCAGCAAATTGGATGAAAGCAAACGGTGATGGACTTTCCCAATTCTTCACTTCTAAATTTAAACCCATTAATTTCGATCTTTATAGCAATACTCTTATTAAGTAGATAAAGACAATCAATGAAGCATATTCATCGCGACACACAATGACAAAAGTAAAAAAAAAAGCTATCAACCAGCCGAGGTAAATTTTACCCTGTAACCTATCATATATCTTTATAAACACCGTTAGTTATCACACATTTACCAGTCAAAGCGATAATGCGAATTACGATGTTAAAGATTAAACTTCGTCATTATATTATACTCAAAATATGCAAAAATAACCTGTTTCCAGGATATGCCCAAAACAACTAAAACGAGAGCGAAGAGAATCATCAGTTGTCCGTCTTTCTAAGCCGCCGACATAGAGAGTTCGAGAAGCTCGATTAGCAAGCGCATCGACCGCTGAAGAACTCGATGTTGAAGCAGTATCTTGAGATGATAAGCATTCCTGTAACCGTGTGCAAGCCTACACTTCTTCGAATTAAAGAGACTAACAATGGTGATTAATGGTTCAGCTGTCACTTCTAAATCCCAGAAATTTTCTTGAAAAAATCTCATGGAAAACGCATTTCAAAAGCAGAGTTTTGCTGCTACCTAATCTAAATCCTTTGGAGAGAACTCAAAACTCGAGGTCCCAATTTTGCGAATTCGAAAATCACTGTAGGAAATCTTTGATACTGCAAAGTTCAGGCAGTCATACTGCAGTGGAGGAAGTGAATTGGCTTTGCTTGTTTCAATGTATTTACCTGCCCATTTGTTACCAGATATGTGCTGTAGGCTTCCGTAACGGTAGCGTGACTCGCAAATCTTATTTTCAGCCGCAATCCAAACATATGATGGTTGTCCTTGAGTTTGTCAGCATCCATCAGCCTGCAAGTTCACCGAACTTGGAAAATATCACTGTCAAAAACTTCAGTCAAAAAACCTGCATGTGAAACTAATTACATACAAGTGAAGTGTCAAGTAACGGATTTATGCGTAGCAGCTAAATAGTAGAATTTCCGGATTATGTTACGTTTAATATTCTACTTAAAGTGTAATAATCGATCCAAATTCCACCACTACATCAATACATGATAAATTTCTTTTTTTATAACACCTGATACAATATGGTACGCCCATACATAACGTGCAAAAGAATCTTTCAGTCTAATCCCATTCCTACTGTCCACACAAATATTTTAATCGTCATGAAATCCGAAAAAATTTGACAAAGACCAACACGTCAACGTTCTTAATAATCGCACATAAAGTTCTGAAAATATACCTCTGGAAAATAACGAGTGCTCGACGCTGTTCCACAAAATTTGGACCAGATTCCGTCTCAAACATGATATGAACTACTTTGCCAAATTTCTTAAAAAAATTCGTCAAGCCATCTCTTAGAAAACCTTCCGTACGCGAAGATGGCAAATTGGACACATATATGCCTTAAAAAATCATATGTTTATATATTTGAATCATTTATTACTTCAAATAAAAAGAGAAAGTCAACGGAATTCCTCGATATACTATGCAGTAAAAATAAAACAGTGCAACAAATCCATAATGCCCTGAGAGGCACCTGATAAGCTGTCATGGGTACCACATGTAGATGACAATTCGTTGAATGAATTTGTATCATTGCGTCGCGAACTTGGTGTTCCCAGCTTGATAACCGTTGACTGTACAGTATGGGTGTTCGACGCATGATGATAGTGTCCAGAGGACCCACTAAAAATAGGATAAATTAGAATGGACTAAAATGGAACCAAAACTATTCTAAACTTGCTAATCTACTTTCTAATCGAGATATTTGGAACGAAAAAAATACCTCTACCATTCACTAATTTTCATCAAATCAATGCATGGTGACTATCACTTAGCCCGACATATAGTGTAGCCTGAACGATCTTTGCTAAATTATTCTACTCGTGTTATTTCTTTCATCATTTTCACACGTTCTCCTCCCATCCTACTATGCAATGAGTACATAGAACTGTCAACCAAAGTCGTTTTCCCATGTTTGAAGGATGGAAAAAAGAAATCAAAACTAAAAATGAAACAGCAATAAA
>NW_018108460.1:34831-60026 GCF_000183805.2 Loa loa
GCGTCGCGAACTTGGTGTTCCCAGCTTGATAACCGTTGACTGTACAGTATGGGTGTTCGACGCATGATGATAGTGTCCAGAGGACCCACTAAAAAATAGGATAAAATTAGAATGGACTAAAATGGAACCAAAACTATTCTAAACTTGCTAATCTACTTTCTAATCGAGATATTTGGAACGAAAAAATACCTCTACCATTCACTAATTTTCATCAAATCAATGCATGGTGACTATCACTTAGCCCGACATATAGTGTAGCCTGAACGATCTTTGCTAAATTATTCTACTCGTGTTATTTCTTTCATCATTTTCACACGTTCTCCTCCCATCCTACTATGCAATGAGTACATAGAACTGTCAACCAAAGTCGTTTTCCCATGTTTGAAGGATGGAAAAAAGAAATCAAAACTAAAAATGAAACAGCAATAAAGAATTCGGACTACCGTTCTTTACTGTCAATATATGGCGAATAAAAATCATATCAGACTACAATGAATGGACCTAAAGACGAAATAAAAACGTCGCTTCACGATTTCATTATTAATAAGTAAATAAAAACGTGCAGAGTTACTCAATAGCTAACAATCTCCTCCCTTCATTTTTTCCAAATAATAAAACAAACAAATCACATAAGCTGTGGAATTGTATAGACCCTGTGGGGACTGCCAAGAAAAAACAGAACTTAGATACAATAATGCCGATGAAAAAATCCCATCTAGATGCTGAAAAAAAAAAAAAACGCTGTAGATAGCGTCAGCGTTATTCCTTTGGATGTCGAGTAAAATCTAAAATCTGTAGAGATCCCCCAAACCCCCTACAAATAATACAATATCCAATATTTAGACTTCAAAGCTCTAGCCAATACCCAAAGGAATAAACCATCTAAAATACAATTTAATGCAAAAGTTCAGACTTAAATACTTCCTTTTTCCCGTTTTGAGCATTTCAAATTTATCCTAGGCACAGTTTACGCTTTCTCACAACTTCCTTGCTCACACCGCAATTTTTTTAAACCACATACCTCGGACTTACTGAATCACGACTCGAATCAGATGATGCAGATGCACGTGGCGAATGACGTGATCGCCGTGAAGGACGTGAATCACTAGCGCCCATTCGCCTAAAATCAAATCAGATACCAACATCGCTTATTTAAGAAACAAACAAAAAAGTACAAAATACATCAGAAGAGTTGAAAATACGATTTTCATTTCGCAAGTTCCATGATTCAAAGTCATACATTTCCATCTTGTACAAGTGGAAGGTGTCATCTCTTCTATTGATGTACTACATAAGCTACTTTCAACTTACCGGTCATTATTGCCTGAAGTCCTGCTTCGCTGAGATCGTTCATCAGTTCGACTCGAATTTCCTCGTTCTCTGTCACGTTCACGTTCTCGAGACTGCCGCCGTGATGATGAAAGTCGATGTTGTGACGTTCTATAATATGAGGAAAAATGACGGTGCAGACTTCGTGATCAAAATTAATGACATTTTGTCACAAAAATAATTGCAGTGATCGGGAATTACTATATAAATAACTTGCCGTTCTTTCTGAATCTGCTTTGATGAGGATGAATTTGGTGAATGCAGGTCAGATGAACGTCGATGCGAATCGATCGTCGTACTGCCACTGCTAGCATTTTTCGTATTCTGAGGTGAGCCAACCCCAGCTGCATTACTAGATGCTGTCGGGTTCACCAAGCCGCTGCAATCAAATAGCATGACTGATGTTGCAAGAAAAACACCTAAAGGTCAATTAACATAAAAATCCAAAACCTTGAATATGTATTTGCGCATTATTTATTGGGTTCTTAAGAGGGGGACCGTATTTAATGTTCAAGGGAAAAAAAGGGTGATGATTGGAATGCACCAGAACGATGTAAATTGTTAACAGTAGAAAGTCAGCATACCATCGTCAACTTTCAGCACGGTTATGATGAGAATTAGTCGAAAAATCAAAACTGATAGAGTGGAATGCAACTGCAAGCGTTCCACTATATATAGATTGAGACGACAAACTATATATAGGTCGAGACGACAAATACATATAGTCGAGACGACAAACAAAGGAAAAGCAATGGTTCATTAGTTCATTTTGATAAAGGCTGTTAATGCTTAATACTGCATAGATTCTTTCAACCTTCGTCCTCCTCTACTTCATCCATTTCTCCATTTTTCAACACCAAGAGTGATTTCATTTTTAAAACATTTTACTCTTAACGAATTTCAGAAACAAAAATAAGTAGGAAGAACAGAAAAATCAGGGCAAATGAGTTTTTCGACGAAAATAATACTAAACAAAACGAAATGAAATCAGAAAGGACAAGAAGGTGTCTAATATGAAAATGTAAGTGGAAGAAGCGGAGCAACTTGTATAGATGAACCGTAAAAACAGATTTGCTCTGAATCGTGAGATGTACAGAGAAAATGCCAATGTAATGGAATTATGTAAATCAAAAAGCAACTAACTTCAGGATGACTGGGTAAATTTGCCAAATATTTAATCGATGAAACTATTCGATTTTTAAAGCTTTGCTTTCAATAAGTCGAAGATTGTATGCTAGCCGTCAAAATCTTTAGCACGGCTCCAACTTCATGCGGCAACTACTACTTATCACGCTCACACAAGATTTCGAACCCCTCTGGTGAGAAATGACACTTTGAAATTTAAAGTAAGGAGCTCATCTTACATTTCAACTAAATACGGCAGAGAAGGGATGGCTTCTTTCTTGTCCACAGCAACACATATGACGCTATGGGTTTTCCCAAAATTTAAGCATGCTGGAATATTCAAAAGTGGATGTGGTTTTATGAAGTTGCGAACTATAAGACTCTCAAAATAAATTCTATACCATCCCCATTCACCTTCCTACTTCACTATTCACCTTCCTACTTCATTACGTAATATATGCAAAGAACAGACAGTGTATAGGCAAAAAGCATGGAAGCGACCAAAGAAAATGTTGGAGAACATTGGGAAGAATTTAAATTCTCGGATTCATTCTGCATTTCAACGACAAAAAGTAAGAAGTACAGTAAAAGAAAATACTCCCCACTATTTTAAGTCGATTATAAAGTGACCAAAAATTCCCACTGCTAACAATGCTAACATACTGAAGAGAAGTGGGAAGACATGAAATTACGATATTCAACGGTATCTAAAAAGACGACTAATGAAAAACCAGGTCGAATACTTTCAAACTTTAATCATGCACGAAAAAAACATGATTCAGTTAGAGTGCGCAAGAAGATAGATACAACGTACATTCCCGATGACAAACCCCTGAAATTTATTTTTAGTCTGCTGGTAATTACCTAACTCATTATAACAATCCTTACAACAAAGAGAAGCCAACAAGCAATTCAAATAACCCCGAAGTGTCAGTTTTCAAACTTATATGTTGAAAGAGGATCCAACAGTACAAAGTATGCAATCTCGCATTCTTTAATATATTTCACTTTATACCAGTTAAAGTCAATCAGTTGCGTCTAAGAATATGCTCCACTGCCACAGCGCACAACATAACAAATTTCACTCCTTTTCCAACCGTCATTGTCATTCTTCTGCTGAAAACTGATACACTGCAGCAAAGATTTCAGAAACAGGGAAAAAGATACCTCCTTCGACATGGGGATCGGATGAAAGGAATATGTGAGAACACATCAACGTAGAATTATATTCACAACCTCACTAGCACAATTTGCTGATTTTGACACTTTAGTGAAATATGTGTTCAGAAATTCTAAAAAATCAAGCGATGGAACTCCATAAAGGAAGATTTCGAAATGATTCGACTTTTTCCTCAAACAGTGGTATTTGATTCAAATGATAACCACCACATATAGTAAGGTACCACCCAAGATCAAAGAAAAAACACCGCATCAATAATTATAGAAAACGATATAAAAATCGTTTACGATTTATAATACAATACCTACTCGATTCTGCTATTCAGCTCCAACAAAGCCGACGGTCAGGGCAGCAAGCGAACCGATGGAAATAGCCATGGCGTATCCATGCAAGATTAAAATTAAGACGACGAGAAGTTCGAGGTAGATTCTGGGCAGAAACCGAAACAGTTCATAAAGCGGATAAAAATCCGCCAGAATTAAGTTGTTAATTCGAACTAAGACACACCTGCTACACAGGCAGCGGCAACATCAAAGATACAACCCAAGTACCGGAGGTACCACGGCTATAAACAAAAAACTCGTAACAGAGGTAGATAACATAGATGTAGATGAAGGAGGTAAATGCTGTGAAAAGTCTGCCACAAAGTGGCACTTGAACTGTAGAAACCGGTAGCACTGCAGAAAACGAAACAAAACCAAGCTGATGCAAGCTAGCTTAAGAAAGCTAGACAAGTAGCTTAACAGTCAGTCAGGTAGGTAGGCCAGCAGCTGCAGAATCAATTGTAATCAATTTTGATTTTCCATAGTAATAGTAAGTAATATTTGCGAGATAAGGAGTTTTCTGCTCACTTCTTGCTCTGTTCGTGGAATGCGATTCGTAACTTGTGACCTTGAAATTTTGGCTCCGTTGAATGGGCTTTTTGTGCCGACCGAACATCCATGAAGCTAACCACAAAACCGGTGGTACCCAGGCGTTCCACTTTTTGAACACGACCAAATCTGAAAAGTACGTAATCTCGCATATACCAGGAAATTATCAATTTTGTTCATAATTCCGAAACAAAGCGGCTACTTTTGACTCATCCAAAAAAAATGACCGTCTAACGTGTTGCATAACTAGGAGAATTAAAGGTGCTAATCGTAATGCTTTATGGAAGGTGATGTCGATGATAATGATACAACTATTTGATAGGCGTCCCACTGCAACCTCAGGCGGTTCTGCATGATATTCAATGTATTATTGTTGTAAATTTTTATACTAAGGAATTTGACAAAAAAGCTACCCAACCATCAAATATAAATCATTGTATCCTACCACACATCTGCCACCAAAATGAACTATCTCTACTTGTCCTAAAAGACACAAAACGTTCAATTTGATTTCTCCTCTTCTTCTAAATCACCGACGTTAAAACCCAAGTAACGAGGATGTCCAAATCACCCACAAAAAATTTGTAACAATTATCGGCAGAACGCCTTTCCTGTCCTCACGTCCACTTATTTCATGTACTGTTGAATGATGTCGCTACACAAAAAAGAAAAAGAATGTTCCGCTATTACTGTCACCGACACCGTACCCACACATGAACCAACATTACTCAATTTCATACCATCACGTCTTCAAAAGCCTTCCAGCAAACCTAAAACGATATCACCTTGTAACAGAGTGCAATCTTCACTATGGCACAAATAAGGTAGATGAGTTTCGTTAAAACGACCATGAAGAACAAGGTTCTACCTACCATCGCCCAATCCATACAATGACAAGTTAACCTATCTACTTTACAAAGTCCAGCGAAATGAAGAGGATAGTGGAAAACGACGTCACAAAGTAGGCAAGAGTAGGAAGCATATATGCATTGTTTCCGCTTGTGAGAACAAAAAATTAGGGATTCTGGTCTTTGGTCTTCGGAGACTACCAATACACTACATAGATTAGTGAACCAAGAAATGATGAATAGACGTTGTACATTATCCCGCAAGCTACAACTCCTTTTGGTACAACATACTACGCACAACTATACACCATACAATGCACGCATGTATGTACATGTAAGTAGAACTACAATTCCTACACCACCATTCCCCGGTAGCGTTGCAGTTTGCTAAATGTTTACTATAGCATGCGTTAAGTACCTAGTGCAATAAGAAATCGACCACTAGAAAGCTTTGTGGAAGTTTATTGAAGTGTTTGAAGAGTCCTAGGAGTAATCAAAAATCAACAAATGTAAACACCACTTCCACTGCGACACAGCAATGGTTTATTGCACTTTTTGCATAAATTTGCAAGATGCACAAAAATATTTTCGATCCACCATTCTATCTTTAACATCTCACCACCATCAACCAACACTTTTCCCATCCTTTTTAATACTTTATTCAATACCATCCAGGAAAATAATATAAAGTGAATCGAGTCAGATGACACCATCCAGAAGCGACAACTAATAATTTGCGTTCATTTTTTACTTCAAGCACTTCCTTTTTGGTCACTCAAAATTGAAACATGGTTGGTTAGTTCTAGCAATTGCAAAGTTACTGCTTGATAAAGAAAATTATGCCATAATGCTACATCTATTTGTAAGTGCGCTTCAGTTGCTTAGCTAAGATGAAGTACTAAGATCATTGATGAAATAAATGTTCGGATTACATACTTCTAGTTACTAAGGAAGTTTTTATTAGTCTGGGTTATGAATCCGAGGATTTCTTCCAGCGATATCTTGAACGACTACACCTTTACTGACTCATTAAGGAATGGTCCATTACGACACCATTTTCATCGAGAATAGGCTTACATCTCCATCCCCGACATCCAGTTCCCTGTGATGAATAAGACTACCAGAATTAGTAGACCGAACAATATTCCATGTTTTAACTAACTCCAATAACCGCTATTTCTAAGTCCATTTATCTAAGCAATACATTTGGTGAGCAATTAATATGAGACGTAAGGATCGTGAGCGTGGAAGATCTCAGCAAGATTTAAAGCGCGTCAAAGTATTATCAAGTCCTTTGTAGGACAGTTTTACATCTATTCTGCTTAACTTCCCCTCATGAAATTTGTAAATATCATCGTGCAATATATCATATAGCTCACTTACATCACATTTTATTAACTGGTAATGCGAAGGAACCCAGAGAAGAAAAAAGGAAAAAGTTTTTTACGTGGAAAAAAATGATGAGACTCGTTCATCCGAAAGACTATCCGGTAGGCCAATTACATGGACATGACGACTCTCTCGGCTCATATCCTGTTCTGTCGTAGTCTCAGGAACAGTTGTTGAAACCGTTGTGGTTGTTGTTATCGTCGTATTCTTACTATCAATAGCAGTAGCAATGAAAGCGATATTGGTCGCTGGTGTTGCGAGAGGATCTGGAATACAGCCACCGATACTATCAATCAACACAGTTAATTGTTGCGCAGCTGTGGTAAGATTTGATGTGCAACAACTTAGCAGCCACTTAGGATGCTGCTGTGGTTGTTGATGCTTAAACCAGACTGCAGGCGAGCTTTTCGCAACCAATGGATTGATGCTACACTCTTGATTTTTCGACTGCTGATCTTCTTGATTTTCGATTTCGTCACCAGTCGTAAGTTTTGTCGTTCCTGGTGAACTGTTCTTATTAACAATGTCTGATTTTGTTCCTTTATCACTATTACCGCTATTACTGTTGTTACTGCTTCCGCCAACGTTAACACTAAGCACTTGGGCGCTGATAACCATTCCATGGAAGAATTGGAATTAGGCGCGTGCAGCTGTTGATTGGTTCGTTGATCGCTAACAAATCACAATTTTCTGGACAGTGCTATCTTTAAATGATAAGAATTACTACACGTATAACGGCTGGTTTAGCTTAATATTTTAATTCCTTTTACTTTTCCGCTTAATCGTGACTTTTTCGCTTCTTTCCCTCTCTGAATACTTTGTCAAATGAATCTGAATCCTCCTGACGTTTCCAAAACAATACTTCGTATTGCACAGGATGATCCCTCATCCGTTATATTCCACACATCAACTGCTTCTTACGCGTATCTTTGTCACACTGTTGTCCTGGAAAACACAAGTAGTTGAAGAGAGCGGTAAATACGTAAAAAAAAAGAACGTTCACTGAAAATTAAACAAATATTCTTGCAAATTCCAATTAAATGACATAAACTACCAGCAATTCCATGTGCCATGAATCATTGAAAGGAAAAAGATGGGAAACTTTGAAGAAGGTAAGCATGAAGTACTTTTGAGACACATCCCAAGTTTGATACCTGATATTCGGAAATTCCTAACCCAGAAACCCGACACCACAAATGGTCAATTCCACAAAATATATGTCAACCAACACATTCAATGATTGGCACTTCATCCTTACTTCTCGTCAAAACGAAAAATGTACAAAACTCCTTAGTTCAAATTATTATTCGAGGAAATCCAAGTCAGAGAAAGGAATGATGGATATATAAGCTGATAATTAATGAAGAAATAAAACCAAATGAAATAACGGATCCCACCAAAATGTTAAACATTGCTCAATAATGCTCCCTTCTCTCCTTCCCTAAAATATTCCCCGATGCTTCCAGTGTAATTCAATCTGAAAAACGATGGGAATACGAATTGACAACGAATGAATCATCATAATTTCCTGAATCCCCTCCTCTCAGAGATGAACAAGACAATCGTCCGTATGACCCCAATTATATCCTGCTACAGATTTCCAAAAACCCTTAATAATTGTTCCCACCAGTTAATTCTCACCCTCACCAACGTCAAACGCTCACGCCAGCTTTCCCAATGATTAACGACCAGTGTAAAATTCTAAGTTGCAAGATAGTTCACTTGCTTCCATCAATCTCTCCTTATCTATTGCGTTGAATTGTGCACGTCCCATCCCTGCTCTAATTCTTTAGTTATGATGACTTACAAATCAGGGAAGACAGGTAAAAATAGAAAACTATATCGGCTTCACCAAATGAAGTGATCATATATTGACATTATGACATCCGTGGCATGCCTAACCATTCGAAAATATCTTTTAATTGACAACTTCATGACAGCATCCCCTACACAACAAATATAACAAATCAAAAGTGCTATTATCTGAATATGAAGTAACTAATTCCCCTAGAAAAAGAGAAAATAAGGTTCAACATTTCGTTTCCGTAAACTGAAGAAAAAAAAGTGGTATGCCAGGCATGGGAAAGAGGAAAAAAGATATGATTTCCGCGACGAAATTCCAAAAATGAAGAACAGAAATGAATGCATCCAACCAGTACTACTAAAGAATTAAGTGATTCAGAGAATTAAGTGATTAGAGGTCAACAAGGATAAAACTTGTGATAAAGCATAAAGGAGCGAACAAGCAACAATAATAGTAGTCTCGGCAGCAGTCGAAACAACACGTTAACGATAGATAGATGCTAAGAACACAACTGTTCAGCAGCAGCAGACTTGAACATTTCCTGATACCTCATATTTCTTTCTTATCACCACCATGTCTTTCCTATGTAACTTCGCGAACGTATCAATTGGGAAATTAAGGCAACTAATCCTCACTGTGAACAGCAGTACATTACAGCGTATTATTTCGCCGTATTAAGAAAAATTAGATTTAAATCCAAAAACTGTTTCGAAACGAAAGTAGAACTTTGGTTCAACTCCAACTTATAAAAAGAATCCTACGAAATCTTGGCATAATTTACTTGAAGGAAACGTGCTTCTTTGCAGGTAAAGACTTTACATCATCTTGGTGGAATATTTTTACGGCTAAAAAGTACGACAAATAAATATGCCTAAAGAATTACTCTCAAAGTTCGAGGCGTTACTCTCTTTATAAATTCCACCCACTGATATCGTAAAACAATGCGAATTGTGAAGAAATCAATCAAAAATATAATCAAAGAATATATCCAGACTGCAAAAGTAGGCAAATAGATTACCTACTTTCGCCTGTCCAATCCTACCTGGAAGTCTTGGCAAGGAAATCAATGTATGTCTTAAAAAAATATGATTTTGCTCCTAAAATTATTTATTTTGAGACAACCTATCCATGTCACCCACTCAATTAAGTTTTGAAGCTAAACAGTGATTTGAGAAACGAATGTGAAAACACGAACTATCGGTCATATTCTGTGAACTGTCATCCTAAATCGTTGGCGCAATCACCCCTTAACATCAATCGATTGAAGATTCTTGGCAAACTCCCAACAAGACAATGCGTATCTTAATTTCACAACATTCGTCTATTTCCCACATCAACGTTAACGGAGACGCGTAACCGTCAAACTTGGTCGTATCCTCCACATGAATTTAGTCACCAAATAAACATCACAGGAAGTGATATCGAAAGCGAAAAAAAACGCAAACAGTAAAACGGAAAAGGAAATCCAGTTAGCAAAACATTCATCCATCAGCGTAACACGAATACAACCAAGTTAGTCTTCATCAGAGAGATGAAATACATGGGGAAAAGGTATGTATGACAACGTCTACACATACTGTGTGATAAACAATGTAAATATGTTAAGATCATGATACATTCCAGAAAGTAACAGAAGAAGGATAACGAATCCTTGTTAGGGGTAGTCATAGTAATAGTAGTAGTATTAGTCGCCGGCGTCGTCGTCGTCGCCATAGTCGTCAGTCAGTCAACGGCAGAATCACAGGCAACGACTGCACTGACGTGGCAAGCACAACAACCCTCCTCCTTCATCCACCCCAGAAAGCACCAAACGCTTACACCTAAAGGATGATGGGAGGGGTCCACATCTAAGGTCTCCTTCCACATATCTCTTTCTCTCTCTGCTTTCCCCTAACAGAATGTCGAGATTCTCTTCTCCTTGTGCACCCACTCCTGTAGCACATAGATCGGAGTGGGTAGGGCAATAGTTACTAATCTGAAGTACCGTTTGCCGTTCTGGAACCACCCATCCAACCATCAAACGTACCGCCCATTCACCCTCGTCTGTCATCCATTCCGTGGCAACTCGCTCATTAGTGTGCCGTGTCGTCAGGGAGGATAGCGGTGGCAGCGATGGTAGTGGGTTGTGCAGGAGATAGCGTCTTTCTCCTTTCTGTTGTACCACATTGTGTATTGGGGTGAAATGAACTGGCCGAATTTGGAATCAATCTGCAATGGCTCATCATGGTGGGTGCCAATCCTATTCAGGCCTTCTTCCCCACATATATTTCAGGATACTAGTAATAAGGTAGGTATTTCCATCCCCCTTCCCACTCTTTTCGTTCGTATTTCACATTAAAACAAAGTATACCATGTAACACGCCTATCATATTGCTTGATTACTCAACGCATCGCTAAAACACTTATCTGCTCCTTTCCCGCCCTTCCCAATACCATGTTATATAGAAGTAATTAGTAACCAGAATTATAGTTCCACCTCGCAAGTCAGTACAGAGATACGTTTTTGGCTAAGTTTTATGCATCTAATTTGATCCAGCACAGCATTACACAACTTTATCGCACGAAGTTGTTAAGATATCGAAAAAGTGACACAGCATTACACAACTTTATCGCACGAAGCCCATTCTGTTAAGATTTCGAGAAAGTGAAATCTAACCCTCCCGTGAATAAACGTTCTGCTGACTAGTTCCATCAAGCAGACTGCTGTGGGGAGTTGCTGTGACTCGCAGAGCTGCAAAATCATATCTACTTAGGGACCCTTCATAATACATGGAGTTATTTCGTGTCATAATGCGCAATCATCCAGCCGGACACTTCCCGCATTTTATGAGTACCTTCACATTCTACCTCTTCCGTAGTTACCTTAATAATTTAACATGTATTCTCATTAGTGGTATTCGTCATGTTGACAATTTCGCCTTCTTAAGCTCCCCTTTCATATATGTCGCATGATAAGGTCTAATGCGTTCATCCTTACTATCACCTATCATAGGAGCGCTTATATGGGATATTTAAGGGAGATGCAGAAATGAGGCCGTTAGAAATCCCACTGTGGTGTGGTTTGTGCTATGGACGAGAAACTGATAACATTGTATCAACATTCTACAACAGCTCACTAATCCTTACCTGAATTAAGCATTGGATGGCGATGTTTGGTGGTAGTCGATGATTGTCACTTATCTGGGCCCCGAAAGTAACATCTGGAAACGTGGCAAACAAAGCGTACATTCAGTAATATTGAGATTTGCGGGTATACACTGTTATCACGAAGCGAAAATGCTAACCGAAATTCTGTAGTTCTTGTTTCAGAGCTTGTTTTGAATATGCTGGAATCATGCACCCATCATTTCCACTCATCCTTCTCCCTGAAATAATGTTTGTCGTCGGCATACATGAATGCACCTTACGATATGGCCTGCTTGTTCACACGTCTTGCGCATGAGAAGACTAACCGTATTAGCGGAAATTGAGCATTTCATGGTGGTTCCCGTAGGAGCCTAGTTTTTGTGAGACTGGAAATAATTGGTACCAGAACATCCAGAATTTTCGGGCATCTGGGAAACATTTTACTGTGCAGCGGAATGCAAGGTACGGATGTCTCAGGTCTGGGAAAGGATTTGGTCACGAAATTAGCCGTCGAACAGTCATCTCTAACTGTAATGAAGCGGAATAGCGAATATAGGTGGCAATGGTATTTTCGCACAAGAGATCGCAAAAGATCCCTTTTTGATAGTAGCATTACAGATCTCGCTGTCGTACTCTTTCCCAGCTTGATTAAAAGCTTGATTAAATTCAGAGTAACAAATTAATAAGAGTACCAAGAGGGCTCTTAGTCTGGTGAAAGCTGAGCACATGGTTAAATCAGGAACTTTTGATATTGTATATGTGGTAGTAAGTTGTCTGAGTGGAAGGCCTGAAAACATTTTTGTTGCTGCACAATCCAGATCCCATTTATTATCCTACTGCAAAAACCAGTCTTGTATATCACAAAGCTTTCCAGTAACTAATTTATTGTATTTCGGAGTGCTAGCAGCTGGACTTCCTGCTAAATCGTTATATGCTTCGTTGTACTTCGACAAACAATGAAAACCTAGTGGAAATTACATGGGCTCATCACTTGACTATTAGAAGGGGAATCTAGCGGAAATGTAAACTTTATTAGGTTTCTGCACAGGGATGATATTGAAGACTCCTGAAATCTGGGAATAATCAGGTTTAATGAAAGCATGGCTGTTGTTAAACGTATGCCTTTTCTGGATGACAGATGTATTGTTGAAGTCTAAGATATTACGTCAATGCTTCCTTTGCCAGGAAATGAAAACAGTGCAGTATGCTGTTGGTCAGTATTATCAACAGTATTTTCATCACTACAAAAATATATAGATGCAGTGAAAGAGCAATCCCACACATATTACAATCGACGCAAATGTTTAGCTAATTTTTGCCCTTTAACGTTTCATGTGGTTGCACAACCAACCCATGTTTCCCTTCAAGTTTTAACCCAGCATTCTGTAATCCAATGTTTACAGCCTAGCAACTCATCCATTCATACGCAGCTAAAACAACAGCTTCCTCTGTTGTTACAAAGAGGAAGAGAGCGAGGCTAGAGAGAAATAGGCTCTATTGGTGGTCGTTAACCTGTCCGATTGTATGGGCAAATAGGATGAGAAGGTTGAAGTGGTACGGGTAACACCTGCCCCATTTTTCTGTGGAGCTACACATAATATGTTAACTTCGTCCAGGCTGTTCCATTTCTCTTCTCACCCCTTAAAATGAAGTTACACAGAGGATGATTGACTACACGCAGACAAACACACCCTTAGTTGAAAGGAAGAGGGGAATTGCTGCTCGTAAATATCCTAACCCATTCCCCTGAATTCCTTCCTTCCTACTTTTCCATCGTATTCAGCTCTCTGTCGTTAATTGATCGAGGCTTACCCCTACTACTCCATCTCATTTCATCATCATCAGCGTCATCCTCCGTTACATATCGATCATCCGAACATGTGACCCTCTTTCCATCCCTTCCCTCTCTCTTTGTAAAAGAGGACAAATCGAACGCTCTCTACAACCAACCTCATTTATGACATAGAGCAGCGGGAGCAAGAGCAGACCCATAGGCCATACTACATATACTATATATAGTTCTAACGGAAGATTGATGGTTTTGTCGGTGGTTGTTGTTCATTGCACTCACAAAGGCCAACACATGTGAATACAGACAACATATCTACTTATATGCCGCACTAAGGGGACCAATCTCCTTCAGTAAATCAGGTTTATCGGATAGCAACCATAGTTCGGTTCAGGATAGAGCAGTTACAAAACATCTGGTGGATAAAGAGATGGTATGAGTTGGAAAGGTCAGATAACAGCACTCGCCATGGGGGATCATCACTACTGTCTTCGGAATAGGAACAAGGAACTACCTTTCGTATATACCTTTTTTGTATAAGCTTCTCTGGATAACTTAGTGTATCAGGATCTGAATTCCAATAGAAAGTTTGAGCATTATAAACACGTATTGTCAGGGAGCTATAATGGTACTGGAATCTAGAGAATTAATTTTGTTGTGATACGAAGTTCGGGGACTATCGTACGAAATTGCCTCCTGGGAAGTGTAACAGATGATGAGGTATGAGGTACTTGTGTTTGAGTGACTTTGTACTTGAGTATTCACATAATAACTTTATGACATACGAGGACTTTCACTCTGCCAGGGACTCAGTATCATATCCCCTCCCACGTCTCTCGCTTCCGGGAAAGCGTGATAATATGTTGACCACGGCATATCAACTTCCACGAAAATCTATGGTGAGGGGGAGGAACTCTCTGGCTCTATTACCTAACGTTCGAAAGAATTCCAACGTGATCTTATGGGATGCTTCATCTTGCAACAGGCAAAAGTCAAACACCCACCGGTACTCTTCATTAAGTTGCTTAAGACCCGATTCATCCATTCCTTCATGATAGTAAACGGGAAAATTGATCTTGCAGTTAACCCTTGTGAAAGAAAAACCAGTCCTTTGAGGAAAGACAAAAGGAAGAATGACAACAGGGAAGCTCTTTGTTCTGCAAATATGTAAGGTGTCTTGTGGCAAGTACATCGATTGACCAACTATCTGCTCTAGCTCGCAGCCTTTGGTTAATGCATCGATAAATAATGGCAGAAAACATTCATGAATGCGACGGTTACCCTACTGCACCTCATCTCATACCAACAGGATCAGATATTCACGAATAGTTGCTAAAGTGGGAGTGGAGAGGAAAGGGCAAGATGATGTTCCATCATATCACATCATGATCTTAATTATCGTTATCATTACATTGGACGAAATAGAGGAAATCTCTTGTTACAACAAAGAGAGCGAAAATACATCTGCATAACAGTTGCTTTTGTATTTCGAATGAGAGAAGAAAGGGAGAGAATGCAGTTACTTCCGTTTTTTACAAATAGAGAGGAAGGGGAGGAGGGAAGATGAAATGATTCTTATGCCCATTCATTTCCCACTATGCTCCCTCCTTTCTCTTTCCCTGCCATCATCCCTTTTCATCCTACTTCTATTCATTATCAGATAACATCGGACCAATCGGAGGTGACATATATAAAGAGGGAGAAGGAAAAATAAAGATGCAAACGTCAACAACATATAATAGACAGCAAGTGCTTTCTACCCTTCTTCACAAAAAACAGATCGTTTAACAAAGGAATTTATCACTAATGATATTGGAGTGGGAAGAGGGTAAGAGAAGACCAGAGAAGAAATTTGGAAATTCAACAGCAATGCTGCTGTCGATTTTCCAAATTTTAAAGTGGTCAGAGAAGGAAACTGTGTAAATTTACATAAGGTACACAAGAGAAGTTTAAAGAAAAAAAGTGGAATGTAATAGAAAGTATACACAGAGCAAGTCCCCATATAATGGGAGAAAGGAAGATTGATAACATTAGGCAATATTGTCCAGAACAGCTGCGAAGGTTAAGCCTTTTCTTTATAACAGCTTTGTGGTTGTGTATGTGTGTGTGTGTGTGTGTATGTGTGTATGTATGTACGTGTGTGTGTGTGCGTCATCGTCATCATCATCATCGTTGCAGGCACTTCGAATTGCTGCAAGAAAGTTGGAAAAAATGAGGGGAGGGAAATGCAGTATCATTTTGACGGATGATGATAATTTGCTGCCACAATATCCCGCTGGGACGGACTTGGAGGATTGAGTGGTTAGAACAAAAATATGTCTAGTAAGGAGAACACAGGCAGTAATTACTGAGGGAAATGATGCATTCCAAGAGCGCTCATTCATCTTTTAATCGAGAATTTAAACAACCTCATTCGGTTTATTCGTTCTCTTTCCCATCTCCCCTTTTTACCCAGATCTTCTGATCCCTCAGCTCGTCTCTCTCTTCACTCCCCTCCTTTTTTCACCTCCATTCTCTCCCCCTTTTTCTCTCCCCTCACTTCAATTCTCGTCCAGATCGATGGGAAAAGTGAGCTCCGCATTATTCCTTTCACTACATAAACGCATCCTCTCCCCCCATACGCACCGGTACACCCAGACACACGCGCACATACACACACGCACACACATATACACACACGCACATACACATACACACACACACACACACCACCATGCACACACATAATTGGCGGGGAGCGGTGGTGAAGAGTGGAACCAGCCAATATCGACCCCTCTCCTCGTTCCAGTAATTGTTGCTGCCGAATAACAATTTCGAGGGACTTTTCTCCTCTGCGAAAATGTGGGAAATTTTTTTTTTATTATGACTGACGTAGTCATTCTTCTAAAACTAGGCAGGTGGGGATTTTCTTGTTAAAATTTAAATTGAATTATGATGAATTTCGCCGCGACATTCACGTGTCATTACCAACTGACGTGCATTGGATTGAAATTTTTACTGGACACAATCCTACGTTTTCACCATCAAAACACGGAGATTAAACACACAAATAAGCTTACGACATTATTTACCACTGCTATCAGATTGGATATATAAACCACCTTTGCCATTGATACTGTCCAGCTCAAAGCTATCTTAAAAGAAGGAACAAAAAACCACAACTTGAAAATCTCACGTTTTCGTCCGCTGACTGTTCATCTCAAACTCCCCTTATGATGCTCTCCTGTTTACATTTCGAAAAGTTACTTTACCGAATGATAATAAGTAAGCAATATAAATATTCATCGCCACTTTACTCAAAATGCATATTTGAAGAAATTGATAAATTGAAACCGGACGGAAGAACGAGTATGCGACAAGTAATATTATTTCATTCATTAACACTATTCGTTGTGGCATATATTCCAGGTATGGTTACTCACACGCCTAGACTTTTTGAAAAATTTATACGGCATTGCCGTCAAGTAGTCAAGTTAGCGGTAATAATTCCAACTTCGCATGAAGGACTTCGTTATTTTTGATAAAATTGAATTGTCATCCTTTCCAAATAGTCTTGGTTAAATTTACATCTGTTTCTCAAACGGAAATCAGTCACTAAACCCAATACAAATAGTTCTACTCCCGAAGTGGAAAATCACATGAATACACATATAAATTACTTCCTGATGATTATATTATCTTCGGTTGAGAGCAACAACCATATAACAGAAATAAGTTGAATTAGAAGATAGGGCGGTTATCTTAAGTTATAAACAAGAAGAATTGAATCCGACTGCTGAGAATACCACAACTAACCTCATTCTGAAAAGCTCAGAACTTTATGGCCAATATCTACTCTACAACAGAACGTCATAAATTATGTCATTTATAGCTGATTCCAACGATGAAATAAATGCATAACAACTTCCTACTATCATTGAGGTATTGAAGAGTCGGTGATTTGCCGAAGAGGAATCCACGTATTAAAAAAACTTGCAATGTCTGGTATTATATGAAACAAACCTAAGATAATGTATCAATTTTAGTCTCTAATATAATCAAGTAGCAAGTAAGATACATCCTTTAAAACCCTACAAATTGACCAATAAAGGAGAAACAAACAACAACTCTCACAAAGTAACCACTGATTAAGCACTTCTCCTCATCATCGAGTAACATGCTGGAGGAAGAACGATACTGATAAATATTTATCATATGATATCATATCAGTAGGCTAATTAGTACCGCAGTTTCTAATGTCGCTATAAAACACTTCCCGCTGCACAGTAAACTCTCTACGGCGCGGTACAGAATAAAGTGTGCTGATAATTATGCAACGTGACTGCATCATCAGTACTATATTCACACTCTATTCAAACGCATGAAGTGTAGTAGGATCATGAGCGTGACTGCCTTTGAAAGAAACATAAAAAAAATTGGTATAGGGCCGACCGGTGTTTCATGGTGGGCCGGCGATCGTGGCTGTTCTTGTGAGGACTACTGCACTTCCGTGGATTGCCGCAAGTTACATAGTGTTCACGCGTCGATGGTCCTTCTCTCTATCACCCTAGAATAGCGTAGCCCTTATCATACAATACCCTCCTTCTTTCTCTCCACCGTTTTATTCTGTTCCAGGAAATGACTGTGAAATATTCTGTTCTTAATTTTCTTCATCTAATAACTACTTTTAACTAATTATTTACTTTCAGTTTCTCTTGATGGCTACCAAACGATTCACCCAAAGTGCTATCAATTTCAAAACGGTTGGTGATTTGGTCGGCGAGAAGCATGCCAAAGAAGTTACCGCTTTAGCAGTAAGTATTTGATTTTCCTTTTGCAAATTACGATAACATTTTTCTCTTTGCTGTAATTGTTTAATATGTTTGCTATATTATCTACAGTTCTTTACTTCTGTTGATATTGCATTACCCGCAATATATTATATATCTTTATCATTGATTCCATCATCATTTATCTTTAATCTATTATTTAACCATTCTTCTTCGCTGTTTCTTTCATTTTAATGCCATCGGTAGCTTAACCAAAGTTTCACTGTTGTTAAAATATGTGGTGTAATTAAATATTAGCGTAATCTCGAATTCCTGATGTATTTTTAAATGTTTCAGCAACATCATCACCAATACCTTAGTACTGTGTTGTCTAAACCTGCGGAACTGCCAAAATATGACTTTGCAAAATTGAAGAAGCAAATGCCTGAGCATGCAATTGTCTTGGATAAGCTGCAAAAGCAGTATGAAGCAATCAAAATACCATTTCATACAGTGCCAGAGCAATTCATGAAAGTAGGTTTTTTTTTTCTCTCTTGTTTCGATGAAAAGTACGTCATCATGGGCTGTTATCCTTTACATTGGAGGTAAATGTACTGTGACTCCCACGGTGGAGGTATGGGGGAGCTGTGAGTTGAGGACAATAACCAAATGCTTGGAAGTGTGGAATAGATTCGGTCTAGAGTATATTAGTTCTCAGTGGTGTTTGATAATCACATTAAAGTTTATGCGTCTTTAAAGATGCTATGTCCTTTTTTTGGATATCTCTTTTTTTGGATATTTCTTAGCTGAAATTCGTTTGTTTCTATTACATATTCCTGATCTGCATCCTTCATTTTTTTTATTTGCAAGAAAATTTCGTTTAGGAAATTGGCGATTATTTGAAATACATCAACACCAGAATGGATTTTCTGAACCGTAAGTTGGCAGATGCTACGGAGGATGAAAAAAAAGTAAGCTTTCCATATCTTCACGGTGAATCTTCATATAAACCAACCTGCATTGTTATATAATAATAATGCATTTATTGCCTGAAAAATCTCCTTCGGAATATTAACTACTACAAAAGCATTGGCATTAATTATTATATTATAATGTTTCCTCTGAATTGCGACTTGCTCGATCTTAGAGCAAGGATAACATTGAATCAGTACATAATTTTCTCATTTTATAGTCAGAAGCATTTATATTTTCAAACACTGTAAAATTTGCAGGTAAAAGCGAAATATGAAAACATGCCACCGATTGAACACTTCCGACCAGAGCACTATGCGAAATTCTTCCCCGAGGTGCATCGCGATGTGCGCTTGCCAATTGAGCGTTTTACAATGGGTTGGGGTAGTACAAGTACCCCGGAGCATTTCCAGGAGTTGAAAGAACTCTTCAAAGATTATCGTTCACGTCCAGTTCCCGAGCATTTACAGAAATGATTGTATATGTATTTAGGTAGCTCCGCAGAAGGATTTTTTTCCTGTAGATTATTTTTTTGTGTGGAATAATTTAATTCACAAATGATAAAATCTAGTTATCTTTTATGTATTGTTTCTTTGTTTTGTTCACGAACAAAGCATATTATTTGTTTTTTCATTTTGTTCATTACTGGATTTTATAGGCTGCAGTAGTTCTGCTTCATTGTTGGAGTTGGGGTACCTTTGCTAGTTGAAGTTTCGTAGGAAGATAAGTGGATATCATGCAAAATGTTTTTTTTTTTTTTTTGTTAGGTTCCGTGTTTCCAAGTCTTTAGATTTCGTAATTTCGAAGTAACATCCTTAAAGCACTTTATGAAGGACGAGGTAGTTTTTTTTTTTTCATAATCTCCAACAGAGTGATTTTTACACGTGCTTAGCTTAGGCGATAAAAGTGCAGTTAATCCATTGGAAATATGGCGGGCACGCTGGATACGTTTGTAAAAACAGTTATGGGGCATACCGTTACTGGTAAGTTGCTAATTTTCAAAATATTTGAATCATGCAATAATGGAAGAAATCAAGATACAGTTGCAAGTCGTTGTTTTATGCCGTATGTTACACATGCCTCCGTAGAAAATCCCGGAATATATGTGACATCTAATAAAGGCTATGTGAAAATGTAAACTGTTTTGACAATTGTCCTTCACTTATTTTATAATTTGAATTCACCATACAATTATTTGTTTTGTCGTATTTTATTTCATCATTAATTGATCTCAAGGTGTTATATGATTTAGCATCATGGAGAGAATTGGCTGATCTTCATCGAAAAGCTGTTTATGATGTTTTGGAACGGAATATTCCTCATTTGGACAGTGTATTAGAAACACTTGCTGTTGACCGGTATTCGATGTCAGTTGTATCGATATTGCTCGTTAAAATGAATCAAATTTATACAGACAATGTAAAGGACAGGGTCAGACTTTTCATATTAGATTTTAAAATTCTTATCTTTAGTCTGTTTTGTTACGTTGCAGAAATCATGTTTCTAAAATTTTTGTATATCTTTGATCAGCGTTTGATGTTGAATGATGTATCTTCGGATATGAAGCTTCATTTCACATTTTATTACATTCGGGTTTCTGTTCCAGGCTTCTAAAAACTTTGCTTTTTGTACTGAAGGCGAAGGTGAGTTGGCAAAGAAACTTTTGCTAAAAATGAAACAGGAGAAATCCTTTTGAGTCATTTCTTAGGTAATATTGATATTTATTCATTTTGAAAATTAAGCAGATTTTATTTTATTTTATTTATTTTTTAACATTGATGTTCTGTTTTGTTTAAACTCTGATTTACAGTTTGAGCGTACTTTGTCGCAGGTGGAATCTATGGTTCCACTTTTTGATAGTATGCAGATCTCATTCATTCCTGATATTTGTGAGTTTATGTAGTTTCATTTTCATAAGTTCCTTTCTAAGTTTCCTGTGGAATTTAAGGAAAGTATGTAATATTTCCAATTTTAAACGTAAATTCCTTTCACACGTACGAAAGTTGAATATTATATACTATCATTTTTGCTTTTCAGATGTGTTGCTTTTCCGGAAAGTATACGAGTATTATCTTCTTCAAATCAATAAGGTGTATTTGATATCATAACTGCATTGTTGGTTTTCCATACGTCATTCCCCATAAATTACAGTTTTGTCGCTGGTATGGAGAGAAGTGGGGGAGGTGGCGATGGCTTTCTTAGGAAGCAAGTGAGCATAAAGTAACACTGCTGATAGGCTATGCAGTAGACGAATTAGCTGCAGTGTCCTACTGGAAGTAACAGGATTTCTGGGTTTCGTAACTACTGTCAACCTATGGAATCCTCAAGAATCATTACAGAGTAAAATTTGCAGCCAGCTCGTGGTATCATGTTGCTTACAAATGCAATCAATGTATTGGTAAAAGAAGAAAAGGACATCCTTACCTCGCTGCATCCATGTCTTTTCTGTTTGTGCCTTAAAGCTCGTATACATGACCCAGCCATACCCTTCTTGCATCTTGCTGTACCGAAAATATTTAAGGAGGTGGGCATAAATTTGAATGATTTATCACTGTGATCTTTATTAGAAATCTTGTGCTGCTCAAAGTAGCAAAACTTCTCGCTATTATATTTTAAACAGATTATAATCTCCTATATAGTTCTGTTAGAATCTAAAATAATTGCAGTTGTATTATGTGGATCATATGGTTCAAGTTTTGAAGAAATTTAGTGTCTACGAAAAACGAGATATGTAATAAATTCTACATGCCTAACTTATGTGTTATCTTCATTCCAGACTGCAAATCAAACAGGGCCTTATATGGACCCAAAATGGGTGGTATTATATTTTTATTATGGTGGTTTGCTTTATGCGGTTTTGGGTCGTTACGAAGAAGCATTTGCAATGATGCAGAAAGCGTGTTGTATACCAGCAATCTCTCCTAGCGCTATAGTGGTTCGAGCTTATAAGGTTATTTCTTCGCATCAATATCGTAAAGTTACATAAGGCAGTCATCATTACATTGACCAGAGTTTATTTATGTGGATTTAGCCAGTCCATTATACATGCGCAATTCTTGACGAAGTTTCGGAACAATATTTTTCGTCATATACTCGAATATTACCCAATCATTGTTACTGTCACATTCGAATTAGGTGTCTGGACTGAGTTTTGGGCTAAGATTAATGCAGATTTAATTTTTCATTACTTTGTAGATATATGTGCTGTTGTCATTGCTTCTGTACGGGAAGACACTTCGTTTGTCTAATTACCGATCGCCAGTGATGACTCGTAGCATTATTCCACTCTGTCCGGATTATTCGGCATTAGAAAGGATATGTGACAATGAAGAAGAGAATTTCGACAAAGCCACTGCCATACTTGAATACCTGGAAGCACATTACGCTACTTTCGAAAAAGTACTTATTCTTAAATAATTTTTAATCTAATAGACTTCGAGGAAACAGAAGTTTTGAAAAGGTCTAGAAAAAAGGATTCAAAATGGATGTGTTTTATTTTACGGTTTCATTATATAATATGGAGATTTACCATAAAGAAAATTCAAACTTTCTATGTTTCATTGTTTTTCTGAACTACAGTCTCTTTTTATTGACTAACAGGGAAGGGAAAGCGCATCTTTTAGAGTAATTTCACATTTTTTTTTCTTTTTTTCGGAGTAATCTGATATTTTCTAGAAAAATTTATAGACTGTAGATCTTTTGCCATCTCATTTCATTTCCAGTTTTGCTATCTAGTTTGTATTCTTTGCAGGATAATACCGTTGGCTTGGTGAAACTTGTGGTTAGGAGTATTCGTGAAAATTCTGTTAAAAGATTAACTGAGGTTGGTATTTCAAATATATCTTCGAAATATCATCGGACATTTCCTGTTTGATGGATAGTTATATAGCCTCAGATGCGTCTTTTAGGTTTCGGTACTAGGAAGTTAGGAAAGTTTTTTATTCAAACCCTCAGGCAGGATACTTTTTTCTGCTTATGTTAGTCAAGCCGAAAAGTAAAGAACTGATTTTTTTAAAAAGTGATGATGAGACATAACTGTAAATCGACTGATAATTATTTTCCACAGTTCCATTTTCGGAACTTGATCAGTAATTTAAAAGTCTGCGTTTTTTTTTTCTTTTTAATTTTGAAGATAGAGAAATCAGGAACTACAAAACCGTCCTGCTCCCATCTTTTTATTTTAACTCATGAAATTCATGGTTCTACTCGAGTTGAAAAATCATTAAAAAGTCGAAATTTCTGGTGTTATAGTTAAAAAATCATTAGGATATATATTGTGGTAACAGAAAGGGTAGCTTTTTTTTCGGAAAAGTCTTGGTAGGCTCTATTTCAGGTTTTTTGAAGTATTCTATTTCCAATTCTTTGAAATATTCTATTTCTAATTAATGAGGTTTTCATCTAGTGTTTCACATCAATTTCACTGTCGGATGTAGCACGACGATGCCATCTAGATGACAGTGATCACGCGGAACTCTATCTTCGTGATATGGGCAAAGAGGGAAAAATTAATGTTCGCATCGATAAGAAACAGGGCATTGTTAAATTTGCTGAAATGAAGGTTTGCTGAATGTTTCTGTTCTTTTGCTATAGTACTATAAATAGATTAGAATTATTAAGCAAACATCAGAATGACCAATATGCTCGATCATTAAGTGGACATATTTTATTTGATTAATTTTACAGTGATATTTTATGTTTTATATTTATTATTTGAACATTGTATGTTAGCGTTCCTAACTATTAATGTTTGTAACTATCTAATTAATAAACTGTAGCGATCTAATTAATAAACCCGGGTTTACTTGGATACTTTCCTAAATATTCGAGCTTGTAGTATGAAAGGAAATTAAATTTTAGTTTGACTGATGGTTGGATTTTGAACTTTGAGAAAATTATTACTTTTGAACGATAGATTAAACTAATCTTTACAGAGAGAAGCGGATGAGCATGAAGTGGATAAGGCTGCAAATTTTATATACACATTGGATGCTTTAATGAAACAGTTTGACGATCGAATTCGCGTCAACCCCTCCTATATTTCACGTGCTGGACGACCATTAGGTCGGGGAGTTTCTGCAATTCCTCCAGATGAAGGTTTGGGACATCCAGGTTCTGTTTTTATGCCTAACGTTAATGTTGGTGACATTGAATCAGCAGCTGGTAGGCCTATGGATATGGTTGATTAACCTTGTTGATTTAATGAAGAATGCTGTGACTTTTCAAATTTTTGTATGCATAAACTTAAATCTTAGGATTATTCCCAACCTAAATTACATTTTACTATGAACCTTTACGTGAAATTGGAGTACTTCCATTATCTTACTGGAAATCCAGCAGTATTTGAGTTCATTTTCTTTGAAAAAAAAACTGAATCAAAACTGAGACTTTTTATGTGAACTGTATATGTTTTTATCCATGCATCCTTTGCACTGTTTTACTCCCAGTTTTTAATAAAAATTATTTTCGTTGTACTTCAGTTCGATTAAAATATATATGGGATAGTATCTACTGCTTACTTCTTTCAGTAAGCTGATAAACAATTGTATTAATTGTATGATTTCAAGTTTCCAGTTGCTAAATCCGCTATGATGAGGATTTTTGTTGTGAGTTCACGCAACGTTTCTGCTAGCCTATGTTTTCACACCTCCCAGCGTTCAGGTAATACCTGGTAATCCACTTTGATAACAAAGGTCTCCTCCGTCCTTCCATGTTTCCAAACTTCGTTTTTTCTATATCTGGATAATAAGGCAAACCATCAAATATCGATGTACAATAAAATGTCGTAAACTTTGTTGATATAATGTCCAATAGCCCAACATATAATATAACTGGCCCATATAATATACATTGCTATACTACATATAAATAATATACGCATATCCAGAAAACTCGAGGAGTTATTCCTGAGTTTCTGGGAAATATACGAAAGAATAAGAAAAATATGGAGGAACATATATATATATATATATATATATATATATATATATATATATATTATATATATATATATATA
>NW_018108460.1:60219-79001 GCF_000183805.2 Loa loa
ATATATATATATATATATATATATATATATATATATATATATATATATATGTATATATATATATATATATCCATATAGGCCCCTGTAAATACTTTCTATTTTACAATAGTCATTGAAGTGAGACGAATTTCTAAATTCATTTACAATAACAACAAGGTAACAACATCTGTTGTATAACAACAACAACAATATTTGCACACTTTCGTCTTTTTACAAATTAAAGATTTAAACTGTGGCTATATTGGCATTCATTGCAACTCCGTCACCTAGATCTTGACTGTGTTTTCTGAAGGGGGTGCCAATTAGATTATTTCTGATAGCCCAGTATGTTACTACACACTCAATTGTAGTACATGATTATGTTAGGTTTTCATGATCGACCTTCAGATTAGAAAATATTCCAGTGATTTTTCGAAGTCAAGGAACAGAATTTGCTGTTGTAAGTGATATTTGACATTTGCATAAAATGGCCTAAAATCAAAATTTACAGATGAAAAGATGGTTGGATAGCAATATAAATAACAAAATGAAAAAAAAGACATAAGAAATATCAAAGTAGCATAAAAAGCAACAATATGGCGATTGTTTGGAAAGGATTCTTTCAACAAAAAACAATCATAATAAACTTTCCAAACTTGCAGGAATCAAAATATGAAAAAGAAATTGGTAAATAACAATCATAAGAAGTATTTACAAATCTATGTATTGTCTAATTAGTTCTCGCATCTGGATAGAAGTCAAGCTTCAATTTTGTCAACTCTTGGTTCAATGCATATCGAATAACACTGTTCATTCGTCGATCCTGTCGTATTAAACTGAATGTTTTGGCTTGGACAGTTAATGAATGGATATGCGTTACTAATTGTGTCGGCCCACCAGCTCATCTAGAAGTAAGGTAAATTGGATCCTAATAAGCTTACTCAAATTAAATTACCAACTATCTGATCCACGGAAGAGATGTTAGCTAACCTGTTCTAAACCTGATGCTAACTGTATACTGCTTGACTGTACTGTTCCGGTGTTTAACCAATGATTATATGCTTCGTTTCTTGAGAAATCTATTTGCTCCCGGTTTGTCAATGTATCCAGTGGACGTAGCTAGAAGTGGCTTGATTTATGGAGTGATTTAATTTATTGAAATAGCTCAATTTATGCTATTTCTCACCTACTATTTGAAATATATATCTGTAGTCATTACACACAATACATGATAGTATCAAAAGCGAAAAGGACAGATTCTCTTTCTTAAAAAAAGACGAATTAGAGAGATTTTGAAAATCCAAATAGTAATAAAACCAACAAGGTGTTGCGGTACCACTCTATTGTCACCTGTTAATGGTGTTTCATGAAATGGGGAGAACTGGTATGTTGCACCATCCAAGTTTTCTCGCTAAAATATAGCTTATGTCAGTTATTCCTATTGAAATTCCAAAATCCATTGGATGTATCTAAAATTCCAACAAAAGGTCCAAAGAAAAACTTTATAGGCTTTTGTTTATCCTGAAGTCTATCTTCCTTTTAAATTAAAATTTCCGAGAAGGATTTTGTCTGATTAAACCCTGTCCGAAAAAATCGTACTGGAAAAAATATTATACTTATCAGATTTTTTTTTTTTTTTGATTGATTCACGAAGATACTAATTTCTTGGTATGATGTTTTAGACGAATTCATTGGCAACTAAATTATTGTAAATTTATGCGCACCACGAATTCTCCAGAAATTTATCAAAATTCTCCCGAAATTCAATCGGTAGAACTTACACATTTTGGATTTACTTCTGGTGAATTGTTAGTGCCTGTACTTCCAATACCAGAATCACCATCTGACACACGCTGTGTCGTACGCCAGCTCTTTGAATTCTGCAATTTATGATTTAAAAAATGTAGAGATAATTGGGATACTTTCGATGCAAGAATCTTCAAATTTCAAAACATCTAACAACATTCTCGTGAACCGGAGATATGCGACGAAGTTTGCGTTCATAACCAATTGGTACATTTTTGCCCATTGGAGTGATTGTCATAGGTGTGGGTTGTGCACTAGCTACTGGGTAACTTTGTTCCAAATTCCAGAAACGCTGCAAAAATCAAATTCTTTAGTTTCAAAAGTCATATCCTTCAAATTTTAAAATTTCGGAAGTTTCAATACTTCAAATTTTTTAAAATTTCATAAAAATTCTTAAAGAAAACGCACTCGTCCATAGGATGATGATAACATATTTGGAGAGTTCACGCGGATTTCATAATCATATGGATGCAAACCAGGGTAAACAAAACGTGCAATACGAAGTTCATGTGGACCATGCGCGAACCTAAAATTTGCATTAACAGATCGAATTAAATACCGTAATGCTGAAAGATTGATAGTTCTATGACAGCTTAGACGACGAATCCACTAACCAGCAACGTTCACCAAATCGGCATGGTATTCCAGCGCTCCAAAAATCACATAATGCTGTTTTGTACAGATCACGGTTTCGTTGACTTGACCCTTTTGATGTACGAAGCTAAAATTTTTTGCTTATTTTTGTAATTGCTTATAATTCATTTTTAATTAAATGTTTTATTTCAGATTTATATGTTACTTATTGTATTTTATGTGCTAAATTCCAATATTCATCATCGGATGCACAAATGATATTACTGTTGCAAATAGTTTTCTGCCAATTTTAAGTCATTAAATTAGTTTAGGACTATTGAAGTATCATTTCTAAATAAGGCCTGTAAAGATAACGTATAGTTAAACTACTAATAATTAATGCCAAGATATTCGTACTAACATGAATTTCGGTTGGATAAGTTAACGGAGCATTCTGCATTTGAACCTTTCGAAGCATAAATTCATTGAGTAATTGTTTTTGGGTCTCCAATTTCAGTGCTGCCACTTTCTGCTCTAATGAAGCTTCGTCCCATTTCAAATTATAATTCTCATATAATCTGAAATATAAAAACGATAAAAACACGGTATAATGTGTGACAAATGTTTGTAAGTAAATAAAAACACATTCATGCTAATTAAATCAATTTCAGGTTCCACATATACAGACAAAGAGCTTTAAAGGTTCAAAATTGGTGATACAAAAATTTCAGTAAATGTTACGATACATAAAACTGTGGAATTCACTACACTTTACATTCATCCCTTGAAGGAATTTACAAATTTTCCCTTGGGAATCTATTTATAAATTCACGGATTTCAATGAAAATGATCATTATTAAGAAATCCTTAATTTCAAAAATTGAACTTTCATTGAACTCTAATAAGAAATGATTCATATTTATTATCCCTTCCCTAATATCAAATCTGAAAAGTTTTGTAGTTTATAGAGCAACTACAAATTTGCATTAGGTCTTTATTCCAAAAACTATTGCACTAGAGAAATATTTGGAGGATTTCAACTCTTTATAAGTATTCCAATTTTTTTTTTGCATGTAAGATATATTTACATGATTAATTTTAATATTTGCATGATTTGATTTATGAAATCTTTTTCTGGAATTTTCTTAATTTCAAACTAACGTTTGATCTGCTAGAGTTGTTGATAATGATAGTGCTGGTGTGGTAGTTGAGATGCCGCCTAATTTATGATAAAATATATTGTTATCATCATTAATGGTTGTTAGACCAGTTGATTGGTCTTGTTGTTGTAAACTGGACATCGTTTTTAAACTATTTTAGTAGTAAATTGTTAAAGTATCTACACTGCGACGGTCTGAAAAATTGGTATCTTGAAGAGAATTGTTGAATTAAATAATTAACTAAATTATAATATAAATCATAATATAAGATCTGAATGAAAAAAAATTCAATCATTTATTAAAATGAAAAAAAAAATCAATCATTTACTGAACCATCCCCGAATTATGTATCATACTTTATGAAATAGTGAAAATTTAAAGAAATAAAGATTAATTAATATCAAATCAGTAATGCTAAACTACTCGATTATTTGAAAGCATCTTGATGTATTTATAAATAAAACAAATAGCCTAGTACTATCTAAATTAACTAATCCTGACCAACCAAGAAGTAAGCCATCGAGAAGAACAATGAATTGAGTATCAAAAGTGAATAATGATCATATAAGGCGCTAAAGCACATCCCGCTTTTCCCTGTGGTATCTACTTGGGTAAGTTAAACTAGGAATGATCAAAAGTTTCAAAGAAGCACTGTCTTTTAAAGTATATGCGGTTCCAAAATAAGTTATATAATTTCGCTCATTTAGTACTTTGTTTGTTTTACAAGCAAGTTTGCAAATCAAGAAAAAATTTTAAACTTCCGGACAACGGAAATGTCCAAATTTATGCAAAGTTATTTGCAGCGCATTTGTATGTCAAATACTTCATGGTATCAGTTGTTTATCAATTGTAGATTAAAAAAAAATGTTTTAATCCGCTTGAAATCAGTTTGATTAATTCTAATATTTGTGCTTTATGGTATCAAATTCAGTTTTTGCCATATCAACCTACTTTCCAACATTCACAAGGTCCACCTACAAGTCAGTATGACAAAAGTATCCTCAGGTCGGGCGATAAAGTGTAGCATATTTCTTACATGTCACTTGCCAATCAGCAACACACAGGTCTTTTTCTTGCAAAAATTATAACTTCGACAATGACCGGAAATCTCCGGGAAAATGTATTGTTTTAGCTTATGATACTTGGAATATCCGGTCCTGTGATTTCCAAAATCGAATCAGCACTCATATCATTACAGATCCTACTATACAACAGACATAAAATCACTTGCAGATTCTATTTCTGATCACTGATTTAGCTGATTTCCGCCTAGAAAATATATCTTTTGGACTCATAAATGCCAAGCACTGACAAAATTGATGACCGGAATGAAAGTTTGAATCTTTCTTACTTGTGTTATGATTGAAATGACTAATATACTTCAGTGTTCAAAAAACCAACACCTTATAGACAAATTTTCTTCACAACGTGAAAAACATTTTCCCAAAAAAAAAAAACAATTAACTTAAGTTCGGATACTTCCTTATCCAAAAAAACACGAATAAACATAGTGATAACAATTATCAATCACGCATTACGAACACTGGATTAAGGCTTCGCGATTTGCAAAAACAACAGTGTACAATTGGAATCCAAGAATAAAATGCTTTCAAACAATTTTGGCGCCTTTCAACAATTTTGGCTCCACTAGTGCTGATATGAACCAAATATGTGATCTAGAAAAAAAGCAATCTTTCAAGCCTGTTTAAAGCAAGCATAAGACCTTAAATTTGGAAATTTTGATTTAAAAAAGGCCAAAAGTAAATTACTAAAGTCGAATTAGAAATACAAGACAATCATATAATTTTGAACAGAAACAGAATGAGATTTCTATCACGTTGTTGCAGTCATCAACTCTTGATATTATCACCATTTTCCGCCTTATCAACTTCACGAGTAGTTTCCTCCAAATTTCTACTGCACCCAACAATTTTCTTCGCCTCCATCTTTGTTTCACCCAGGGAATTCTGCTTTTCTTGCTGTTTTTCTTGAAAACAATTGGTACGAGTCAAAAATCCACGATATTTTTCATCGTATTCCTTTTTCATTTGCTTAATTTTGTCACGATCTTCATCTCCTGCCAGTCCAGCTCTTTTATCAATATAATCGGTTTGAGGTAATCCATATAACTCTTCCAGAGTAATTAGCGTAGACCAGTGCGGATATTTTCGTCGACCACTAGGCGATACATCTTTTGTCACATCCTGTTTTGCACTGAAATTTAATTATACTTTAGTTCCATAATTTGAAAACAAATGATAATTTCAAGTCAGACATGACATACCAAGCTATGATATCTGTAATATACTTCTCAGGGTCAAATGCTTTGTAATCCTCAAGCATTTTGCGCATACGATTCCGGAACAGATTTTCTGCCTGCAATTTTATAGGAACACTGCAATTCAATATCAAAGTTTCAGATTTAATTGATGAGCACAGCAAACGACTACCCATAACCTGTCTTTTCTTTATACCTCTATTTTTTTCGATTGAAACGACATTTATGCAGTTTGGTCCAAAAATCCAAACAAATACTTCAGATCCAGCTCTCTAAGTGAAGGAACTAAAATATCTTTTGTAAAAAACAAGCCCAAAATCATTTCATTACTTTGGCTTTTTTTTGCCGATGGTATTTTTGATATTTAAAATAATCTCTATCGTAACGCTTTCGACGTTTATGTTTCCTCATCTTATGCCTGCGAATTTTCAACATACGTTCGCCGGTAAATATCTCTACCATCTGCGACTGCTGAGGTAGTTGTAAAGGTATCTAAAATTAGAAGGAAGTCAAAAAATGATTAACGTAACCGAAAGTAGTCCTTATTTTATAATCCAGAGAAAGTGAAATAATACTGCTTACTTTAAAATCGAAGTAAAATAAAGGAATTACCCTTCAAAAAAAACAAAAAACAAAAGTAAAAAAAAATAACTAAACTACGCACTTGAAATGACGACAGAGGATCGAATTTTTTCAAAAGCTCATTTACAAATACACCAGGTACAGAGAGGTGTTGTCGACTTGCACCTGGGAAAGTGAACACCTGAAAGATAAATATATATTGGCACAAGATCTGATACAACCCCATAAAATAATGTTTCATTTCCACTGTTTAAAAACGTATTTTGGTGAGAAGTTTATCGTTTAATCATTGCATCTCTAATCAGAAGTTCATCTTCTTGTCTTCTTGGTGGTGATCACCAAGAAGACAAAAAAAGTGTTTCCAGATTTCAGCTCCAGGTAACAAATCTTCATTAACTTGACATAATAATCGAAATGAAATGACCACAAGAGAAATTCGAAAAAACAATGCTAGTTGAATTATAGAAGAATGATAACAAACCATCTCTTTTTCCTTACTTGGCAGTTGCCAGGGCAATTTTTGCAAGACCGGATTTAGAGAGATTTTTCGCTCAGCGGTTTCACAATTTTGGTAAGACAGTGGTAGCTGATGGATCAATTTTATCATTCGATTCTTCCCTAAAATGAAGTGGTGAAATTTTAACATGAAAATATCTTCGTCAGTTAACCAAAATAAAGTTGGAACTGTAGAGAAATCTCGAAAAGAATATGACTGCCAAAATCTCGCCAAACTACATAACAGTGAGCCACAATGTGAAAACCCGGAAAACCCATCTCTAAAATCGACATAGTCAGTATAGCAAGAAGACTGGAGATCTATATGAATATTCATTAAAGATATAAATGCCTTAGAACTGCTAATTTTTTTTTCCAAAAACAGTTCTCTTCCCTAAGCCCATTTGCTCAACTTGTCAACTCAAAAACTGCTCATAACTTTACGCAATTGCTAGTAAGTTATGCGCTACTAAATAAGATAGTAAAGGATACCTTGTTACGGAATTTTCAAAACCTTAATTAATAAAGAATGAAAGTACCACTGAATCTGGTGGTTCTAAAAGCGAATTGTGAAAGACGTCTTTCAAACATACTCCGGAAAATGTTCATCCCGTAACCAGTGGATCCAATTCACACAATTAAGTCTGCTTTATTTCGTAAAGTAGATAAGAATGATATCAAGCATGCCCATTATCGCTTAAAATCGCACAACCTCAAATGTTTTAATGAACATTTAACTCATCAACATTAGCTCCGTTTTAAATGGGAAGGTGGCAAAAAAGGAGCAACTATTAATCTTACAACTGCATAACGAAATCATTTCCTATCAATTAATGATATTTAATCTCACAAAAGACAAATAAATAATGATGCTTAATCTAAAAAAAAAGACAAACAAATAAACAGCATCATTCTTCAAATTTTAAAACTTTCACAACTTTGATGTCTTTGAAAATAAGGAAGCAACAGATCAGGTGTAGTCATGTAACCAAGCTATGAGTATATCATATAGTTGGTAAATATGCCGATACCCCTTCAATTTTTCGAAGATTCTTTTTTAGAAAAAAAAAGTCGAAAAAAGAATTTTAAGTAGCGTCAAAATCTCGATGAACATAGATTCAGTTCGTAAGTTTGTCATCAAGTTTTAATCCCACCACTCCTTCTCGCGTCACTTCCCCATTCACAGAGCTCACCGGCAATCTCATGCCTGTTTCTTTCACCCCATCCGTCTGTAACGGACCAATCCATGTTTCGCGAATGAAATTGCTATATCCTGACGCTTTTTTCAGAAATCCCGCAGTTCATTTTTAGTGTGGATGGCAAATGGCAAGTATTCTGAGTAAATTCCTTTTTTTTTGTTTTTATTTCAAAGTATTCCATATCAAAGTTCAGAGGATTCAATAATGTCAATGTTTGATATTAAATTAAAAAAGTTTTGAAACATTTTGAAGAAATCCTTAAAGAAAGAAAGTGAACGACAAAATGAAGTCGCATAATACGTGGGGGAGAAAAAGTACTAAGAGTAGTATCCATTCTTCCTTATTGCTGGTGATACTCGAAGTGGTCGATGATGTTTCTGATCATATAGCTTCGTTACATCATTTTTCTCAATTCTTTTCGTATTATATGGATCACGAAATTTCAATTTCCCTCGAGCAATGCGTTCCTCATCACCGGAACCATTTTGTTTTTCGTCTTTCAATCTTTCATCATTATTGATATCATAACCAAGTGGACGATTACCAGTACCCTTTACCGGTTCATTACTGTAGTAACGTGGTACGTTCAAATTCGTATATCCCGTAGTTTTTGGTTCAACTGGTTTACTGCTTATGACGGAAGGATTTTCTGATAATGATAAGTCTTTCGGTGGTCGACAATGATCACAACTACCTGTTAAATTATAAAATTTAATTTTTTGATTGGAACTGTGCTATGTAATGAAAATTTGAAAACAAACGATCCAGGAATGGAAATGAACCTTTGTTTCCTTGTGGCCCAGGAGGTCCTGGTGGTCCTCGTAATCCCGGTGCGCCATTACTTCCTCTTTCGCCTTGCTCTCCGCGCATTCCTGCCATGCCCATCTCTCCAGGATTGCCATCTCTGAAAATCTTTTGCAGATAAATTTTTACTACTACGTTCTGCAGAAAAAATATTCCCCAGAAAAATGTTTCCCACTCACCGTCCAGGACTTCCGATACGTCCTCGCGATCCAATCGGTCCTGAAAATATTTTTATATTCAAGCTTAAAAGGACACAATATTTATTCATGCGATTTGCGAACAGAGTCGATATGATTAGATTGTTTGGTTGACTAAAACTTACCTGGAGGCCCTCTTGGTCCGGCAGGTGCTCCATTGAGTATGCGCCCAGGATCACCTGTTGGTCCTTTTGGTCCATATGGTCCAGGAGGACCTCGAACACCCGTTGGTCCTGGTGGTCCTTTTCTTCCCGGAGGACCATCATCTCCAGGCACGCCCGGAATTCTGAAGTTTGAAATTATGCCTTATTCGATGGGATAATTTATAAGAATTTCAGTTCTGTATTATTGGCTCCGCCAAGTACCCTACTCATTATTACGGTACAAACAATAGTACAACATATTGATATAATAATATGCGGTATGAAAAATCCAACAGCTGTTCTCATCAAACAATAATCAGTGCATACATACCCGCGTGGTCCTCTCGGTCCTCTCAGACCAGATAATCCCGGAGGTCCTGGTGAAGCTATCGGACACTAAATAAATCATTAGCATGAAATTAAGTTAATTAAAAACATCAAGTTAATTTAGGTTGGAGTATTAAGTTGAAATTAAGTTGATCGGAAAACATCGCACAAAATTAAGTTAATCAAAAATAGAATTGCACTTAAAAATCTGTTACTTGGATAAATTTTTGTTATGTTCTGCACTTCCCAGAAAAATAATTTCTATAATGTCTTTGTATTATAACCAATAATCCGGTTCAAAATTTTTCTGCTCGTCAAGAAAATGCCATGAAATCTCTCAAAGCGTTTCATTTTTACATTTTCACAAGTAATTAAAAAAGGCAGTACCTTTTGACAACTGTTTTCGTTACCTTTCGGTGGCATCATATGTTGTCCAGGTTTGCCATCTCTTCCTGGCAATCCCGATGGTCCAGCGGCTCCTGAAAGAGAAAATCATTAATACAGAAGTTCTTATAACACATTTGAATGCATGGTTGTCAAAGCGATCAATGGTCTTTTTAAAATTTTACCATCTCGTCCAGGCTTTCCAGGTATACCTGGTGGTCCAGCTTTACCCTGTTGGCAGCTGCAACCTGGAATTATCCCTCTTCAAATTAATGAGATAGAAATGAAAAAAGTATTCAAGAATATAACAACTGATAAGCTATGAAATAAGAAGTTTTAAACAGTTTCAAATTTTCAACTCTGTCATTTAGAGCAAATTTTGTTTTAAATATAATCTAGCTTGACTTGACCTATATTATTTTTGCTTTATAATGCAATTAAATGCGGAGGAATTTCACAACTAATTAGAATATGGAATACTGAAACATGAATTAAAAACTTAGTACCACAGTAAAAGGAATTATTTTAATACTGTCTTAAGTAGAATTGGCATTTACAATTAATTTTGAAATACGAATTTATTATCTAAATTTTTTTAGACTGAAGAATTGGAAAAAGGAGAGAAGTAAACATGTGGAAGGTGGTCGTTCGCTTGTTGGAGCATTATAAAATCGACGTTTGCGCGACTGCGTGCTAAATTGAAGTTGCAGGACATTCCTCCAAACATCATTGCTATTAATCTGAAATTTATAGATCTTTCATTGCTAATGAAAATTTCTTACAACTCTCAGATAGATGAAATACACTTCCAGCAGATAATGCTTTTACATGAATTTATCGATTAACATCATTATAACATTTTGGATTCCCGTATTTCTGCGGTACATTTTCAATTCCCATAACTATATGGAATATTTTGGATTTCCGTAACCATGTCGAATACTTCAAATTTTCATAGTCTTGCGGAATAATAGGCAAATCAATGATTCGAATTTCTTTCATCTATTCTCCTTATCATTTTGGATTTCAAAGTTTACTTACATAGCATTTGTAAAGCTCTGAAAGCAATGCAGTATTGGAACGTTGAATATAAGTAAAAAAGGATGGTAGGATGATGATGATGAGAAGTAATGAAATGGTTGAGAATAAGGTGGAAAGAATTGTCATCAGACGTGATGATTCCATGATGGCCATTATTTGCTTGTGAAATTTATCAGCAACAAATTTATGATATGATATTTCAGTGGATAGATGGAACAGTAATAAGTTTGCCAACATTCGGTCAATGATTATGCCAATGGTCAATCGATATATCGGTGATGCATGAATGCAGTTGAAGTATTTAGGTATATTAAGTTTGAAATTGATATTGTCCTAATTTCAATATACAGTTTATCTTTCCTTTATTACTACACATCATTTCATAATTTACAGAAGGAGGAGAAAATGGAAGAGAGATGAAATGGGATATTTCAACTTGCGCTTTTCTCAAGGAAATTTTAAAGGAGTAAGTATTACTGTTGTTGTTTGTTGCGCTTATCGCTCGATCTAATAATTTTGGAAATTAAGTCTAATTTGTTTTTCATTACTGTAATATACAATTCGGAAAACTGGAAAGCATTTCAGCAAAGCATTCAGTCATATATTCCTGAGAAATCCTATTATTCTCTGTTTTTTCTTTTTTTGCATATTTTAACAAAATAGACGAAATAAATCGGTAGACTGGCCAGCACTAGAAGAAATGACACTTATAATAAGCCTAGGCCATTGGTACTTCCTACATTTTCGAGGAATTTTATTAGTAAATGTACCTTAGCAATAAAATCGTAGGAATATGATTGAAATCATAAAAAAATGAGTATATAAATGTGCTTTTTAGCAACAAATTTATAATTAATATGTAATTAATATGTATTACAAAAGCAATACATATTAATTATATTTAATATATAATTAATATGTATTACAAATTAATATATAATTAATATGTATTACAAAAGCAATACATATTAATTATAGCTATGGTAGAAGGAACTGTATTTTCTTGTTAAAAAGTGTAATGTGATTTAAAATTGAGAAAATAAGCAATTATCTTTTTATCACACAGTACACTTCTGCAGTAATGTGACAAATTACAGCACTAGAAACTCAAAATGATGCCATACTGAAATTCAACTTTTGTAAGCCATAATTAACTTTTAAGAAATTATATAGTAAAAAAAACTCTCCACAAAATTTCACTATCCTTCATAAACATTATTGAAAGCATTATCAGCTTTAATGCTTTGATTTCACCCGTTACATAACTGTGATCAGAAAAGATTAAATTAATAGTTTGAATTATTAGTATCAAATTAGGTAATGAGCAGAATTTGCATAATGCATCAATGTCCAATTCTCAAAATTGTTTGAAGATTAAAATAACAAATCCAATAAATACCAACGTATTTGACAATATATAATAGAGCAAAGTTTGATTTTAATTGGCATTACATGTTAATGGATCTAATTTAAAAGACAATACAATATCCGTTGCAAACAATGGTAAATTCTATCTTTACATTCGTTACTCACAAAAAATGATATCCTCAAAAATGTTAAAAATCTATCAACCATGTGATAAGTGATAAATGATAATTGATATGATAAGTGATAAATGATAACTGATGCGATAAGTGTTTTATTAATCAGTAGTGTTGTTACTGTTGTTGTTAAGAACCAATAATTCAATGAAGCTGTTAATGTTAATTTTATTATTTCATAGGATTATTGCTTGCTATATCGTTGAGAATAAGTAAACTATGGTGACAAACAGGCTTTTTTCATGCTAACGGATGTTATCATATCATAAGATAAAGTGACAATACATACATTAAACTACCAATGATAGTAATCGGTAAAAAAATTAATCGAAGATTAATTATTGATCGTTAACTGTCCTATTCAATGGCATTAATAGTCATCCAGGTTGGAAATAGAAAAGGAAAATGTTAAAACGAAGTATGGATCGATTTATTATTGCAAGTGAAAATAGTTAGTGATGATAATAACTCAAACCTGTGCTTCTTCAATTTCGATTATTTCTCAATTTTTATTCTCAGAACTTCAATATATACTTTCTCCATTTCCAATGTTGAATACTTCAACATTTTCAAAAGTAAATTGAAAATAAAAATTAAAAAATAGATATCGAAATTTACAATTTTACCGACAAAATAATATAGAGATTGAAATTGTTTAAGATTTAATATAGAAATTGAAATAGATTGTTCAATTATTTAAAATCATTGCTTACTATATGAATATCAACTTATCACATATTGATTAAACATTTAAAGTAACTTGTGATAGAATTGTAAAATTGCTGTCAACTGTTTCTAAACGAAAACAGTCAATAACTTGGATCTTTGATTTAATACATATGGGACAGGTATTTGCTAGATGTTTTGTATTTAATATTTGACGAAAGGAAGAGCAAAACGACCCAAATGATGTATGGAATCAATAAAAGTAGGTAAATGTTGAATAGGTTCATCCAATGATTGCATAAATGGACTGAAAATCCGATGTAAGAAAACAAAAAAATCATAGACTAATTTCTGGGTGAAATGATTTTCCACTTGTGAGAAACATGAGGCAAGCACACCATCTGCTACAATTGATCCTTCTACAGTCATCGGTGAATAGATACCTTTTAGATACTGTCTGCCGATCTGAAACAACCATTCTTTGGCACAGCCAATAAATTCAACCGGTCAATCAATCAATCGATCGATCAATAACTGATATTTTTTACTGTTACTTCAGTATCACTCATACGAAAGCATTATGATATCATTAAAAGTTAGTAGCATTAGATGATAACTGCAATAAAGATACCTTTATGATACGATCCACTTGTAACTCATGATTTGATGTTACTGTGAATACACAATCACCTATGCGTGCCTTATGTGCGAACTTTGACTTCCGAAGCCATTGATCTACGATATCAGCAGTATCAGTCATACTTTCACGCATCTTCTTGCAATCACCTAGTGGAAGAAGATGTAATTCCGTTAAACTCAATTTTCGGCCTGATTCCGTCTCTAGTACTACAAATTTTGCCCGAGTTTCCGGTTCTCGATGATAGAACATCTCCACTCGCTCATACCTCAATTGACTTTTACTCACCGGCACGAGAACCTGCAAAGTATATGCGTATATTATTTTACGGAAGCAGCAATTACAAAATTGTTGGATAGTAAAAAAAAAAGGAAACTATTTAGGAAACGTCCAAAATAGTCTCAGTTAATTGCACAAAAGGAACTTACAAAATCGCCTACTAAAACTTCCTTCATTGTTTTTTCTCCATTATGTGTGTAAACTTTTGTATCGGCACTGAAACAATTCGGTGGCGGCATGACATCAGCTTGACGACCAGCACCTACCACAGGTACGACTGGATCGTGACCTAATTCACCTTTACGAGCTGGACTTACTACTGATTTTGGTGATTGTTTGCTTCCAGATTTCAATTTATTTTTTAATTCATCATTTTTCTTCTCTCCTTGTTTATCAGAAGTTTTTTCCTTTAAAGTAAGCTCCTAAACATAGAGATTATTCAGTTTTTTGTTTCCAAATTCTATTTCTGATCTTTATTTTTGATACTTTTCAATTAGTTTCAAATAAAAAAGGAAATAACTGTCGAAAAAGTCAACCAATACATTAATTCATGAAAGAACCTTTTCAAGTCCTTTTGAAGTGCCATTTTCATTAGAAGTTGTCGCATTTACCCGTAATTTTTTTGAAACCATTTTCTCGGTTGATTTCTCTGCAATAATTAAACATTTTCGGTTTGATATGGATTAAGCAATTTCGTAACATTCATTCCATAATTTTTCAACTTTCAGGTTTATTTCACAATATCCGTACAGTTCATTTTCTAATAAGTAACAAATTCAGTTTTATTCAAAATTAAAAACACAGTGAAGCAATGGAAGAGATGTTTGCGTAAAATATTTCGCATCCTTCCGGAAAACTACAGTATTCAACAATTCATCTTCACCACTGTGTACCGCAAAAGAAGTTTTACATCAGTTTGTCACAAGTCCAATCTCAAGTGATAAATGTTATGTTAATTAAGCAAAGTTTACTTATGACATGAAAATTTGTATGTAACGCAGCATAGAATAGTTTTTGAAATTGGAAATTGTATCATTAATAGTGACAGAAATAGTCAAGAGCAAATTGAAAAATTTGAAAAATGAAACTTGGTAGTGAATCAGTTTAAGCTTAGAAAAAGTGTTAAATCCAAACTTGACGAAAATTCAAATCTACAATAATGAGCAAAAAATTGGCATAACTAAAAGCAAAACAGTGCTATTCTTGCTAGAATTATTAAAATAAAATTGAGAAATATATTCTGGCTGATTTAAATCATTCCATGCCGAATATTTCCATCTTATAAGTATTTAAGTCATCAATAAGTTAGGATCATCGCATTTAATTTAAAATTTGGCTTATTATTTAGCAATATAGAATTTTGAATTTGCTAGAAAAGAACAGCCTTACTTCAAAGTAGTATTCATAAGCAACGTAAAGTTAGGGATTCAAAAGTATGAAATAAATATGACCATTTTCATAACTTAAAAATGACAATACCTTTAAGTGATTTCGGTTTTCTCGCTGTATCTTTTTCCACTTCACTTTTTTTTCGTTTCTATAAAAGTTAGATAAAAGGAAACATGAGAAATAAATTTAAAATCGAAAAGATATCACAATCTGAATCTGATCATTCCAATGAGTTATAGCAAATGAATGAAATGAATTATTGACCTAGCAAATTACATGTGACATTTGGGCAAGTGTATTAAGTCTCAATAAATCATTGTATCACTGTATCTACCTGATATAATATCTAATTCGAGCAATATTGATGACAACAAGATGATTGCTCTGGTAAACTATAAGAAACTATGAAAAAGGATTAGCTCACAGATGTAAGAGTTTGATGACTTAAACCTGTGGTATTGGTAAAAAATTGAAAGGCCAATAAGGAAGCTTAGGGGAAAAACTGAAAACAAAGAAATTAGAAGTTGGAATGGTCGTAGAGTATATGAAGGCATACGAACTTCAGGTTACTCATCCTTTAGTTTTACTTAATAAATTTAAAAAAGTTTGGAAATACCTGTCCCCTCAAATCATCCACATGTCCTCCCTTCTTTGCATTTGAATGATCTTCCTTTTTGTTTTTTGCCGTTGTCGTAACCCCAACGGTGTCATGAGCACTACGACCTCGATCCTTTTTTGTGGTTGGAATATGAGAAGAGGTTATTGTATGATTTGTTTGAATCTCGAAATTAACCATGTTACCTATGTTTACAAAATATATTAAATCTTTGAGATTCGTAGAATTCGTAGAATTTAGTAGTCGTATAAATTAGTGGAAAAGTAAAAAATGATGGGTAAAATTTACATAATTTGATTACCAAAAAATTACCTGCTTCCGTTTCGTTGAAAGTGCCTTTCGTTTGATTCCCAATTTCTCCGGTAGCAATTAATTCCACCTTTTCTCCTTCAGCAAAATTTTGTTTTTCCCTTTTTAACTCTTTTTTACTACCGCTACCACCAAATTTTCCAAAATGTTCTTTTAGCTTTTCTTTGTCTTGGCTAACAACGCTTTTGCCTATTTCTTCATCATTATAGTATTCGCTATCATCACAATCACTAGAATCTTTCTTTTTATGAACTTGATGATGTTCCTTCCTTCGTCCATGAATGGATGTTTTGATACTTTCTGATTTTTGTTGACCTGAAAATAAATAAAATATCCAGATTATTTTCAAATCTTTATTCATTCAATTAACCAACGTATGATTCCAATCTGCTACTCTTCAATTTCATTCCTTGGAATGAAAAAAATAAATAAAAATAGAAATAAATCTCGAAAATGGCGTTGTTATATCAAAAACTAAATTAACGAATTAGTCTCGATGGTTTTTTTTAACGAAATGCAATGTTATTTTGTACAAATATACAAAATTAGAAAACTAATTAGCACTAACTTATCACCTCAAACATTCATCCCAATGTAATCAATACTAAATAATTTAACATCCGATTAATGCTTTGCTACTTTTTCTTTACTATTCCTTTCAACAATTTTCCACCATACTTTCTAGTAGCAGTTTACTTTTGTTTTTTTCCATTTTACTTACCTGTTCCAGTAACAGTTTTAATTTCATTGCTTCTGCTGGTCTGATGAATACGATACCGATGACCTCTTTCTTTCGTCCCATCTAAATCATTAAATTCAATCTTCCGTTCTGTACTCCATTCTGACCATCTAAAATTATGCAAATATAATTGTTCCTTTCATTAAGACAAAAGTACGTATCAGTTTATTATCTCGGTGTAGTGAAATTTAGCTAATTGGATAAGGAATAATTAATAGTCTAAGACAACTGCATGTTATTTTCCAATTATAAAACATTACAAAGTTGTCCTTTTTAATAAAGAAACTATTACAACCATTAAATTAAGCTTTTAGGCTCTTAAATGTTAACTTTGACTGTCTCCTTGTTCAATTGATCATTTGCATTTATTAACATTAACTCATAAATTCCAGTATTATGTAAAGAAATACTTGTATATGCAATTAATCCCTTTTACATTAAAAACTTTTTGAAATTAAAAATTGCTTTCAATTGGAAAGAATCTAAAAATTTGCGTTAATATATTAGTATTAATTGAAAATGACATTAAAGATGGAATATTTGAGAAATCAAATGATCTATTTGGCTTAAATATATATTTTGTTGATTGGATTAAAAAAAAAAATTGTTTAACTTACTTCTTGTAAGACCATTCAGCCCAGTGAGCAATCAACCACTGTCCATCATCGGTCAAATTTCGTAATGCAAACTTGATTTGATTCAGAGTATTATCACTAATAACTGGTTCTTTTCTACCCAAATCTACATTTCCTTCGTCATGGGCCACCTTTTCAACCTTTTCAGTATCATTCTGGCATTGTATACTACAAATGGTCACCCGATAGCCAACCCTGAATGTAATTAGCATTTTAAATTTTGGAAAGTTAAAAATCATTTCTGATTAATTTTAGCAATTAATTATTGAGAAAGATAGAAATGTTAAAGATAGTAAAATTATCGGATAGTCAATACTTTCAGGTCCTTTCATAGATATTAACAATGGTATTAATGAAAAGAGAAATTCCCTGAAGCGGATAACATTAATTCGTCATAAATATTTCCCGAACTCTATTGAGGATTAGAAAAGTTGTATGTATTACTGTTAATTTAAATTAAAAGCCAACTCGTTTCGTTCGACACCCTTTACCACAAACTGTGACTGTTCCTTTTTACGTAGTAAATAAAGCCTGAGGCGATAACCAGAAAAATCGGCAAATTGTTCCGGTACTTTATTCATATCCTTTAATAATGTATATCCTTCTTTGTCTTCCTTTTCCAGTTCCTCAGCTGTGGTACCGTTTGAACCATCCGGTAAATCATATAAAAAACAATCGTTCCCAGTATGTGCTCTTATTTGAACATCCTCATTAATCGTCAAATTGCAACACGTATGCATCACTCTACAAAAACAATTCTAATTAAATTTAATTCATTCTCAGCAAAAATTTAAAATCCACCTTTTTGCATAATAATAATAGTAATTAATAACAGTAATAGTGATAATAATAATAATAATAATAATAATAATAATAATAATAATAATAATAATAATAATAATAATAATAATAATAATAATAATAATAATAATAATAATAATAATAATAATAATAATAATAATAATAATAATAATAATAATAATAATAATAATAATAATAATAA
>NW_018108460.1:81824-83609 GCF_000183805.2 Loa loa
AATAATAATAACAATAATAATAATAATAATAATAATAATAATAATATTAATAATTAATCATAATAATAATAATGATAATAATTATCATTATCATGGTACACTTTTTAATTGATTTCTTAAATCTATAACCAAAAATACTGAGCAAATTTATAACTTTAAATGTGGGTTGCCAGAAGATTAATGACTTTTTAAGATGTAAGGTGTAATATTTCAGTTACAGTAACCATTGATTTTACTTTTTCTTTTGTTGTTCAAAAGACAGTATTTCTAATGATATGATAATACTGATAGGACAGATTAGAATCAACACTCTAGACTTATGCAAGTAATAATACTTCGATAAAAAATTTATCATTTTCAAATAAAAGATGAGTAGTTTATTGACTGTTGATTTCATAAAGCCAATGAAATAACTTGAGTCTTTCAAGCAAGATGGCAATATTAGTAGTGACAGCTGAAGCGATTTTCGCGAATTTAAAAGGTACTGCACTTCATTCATCTATTCGATGTACTAAACTGGTGACACATAAATTTTAATGTCCTGTCTTTTCAGATTTGTTTTCTAAATCTTATTCTTGACCTATCATCTTTTATTTGAAGAAATGTATTTTAATGTTTAAAAAAAAGGGAAAGAAAATGTACCCCAGAGAAAAAGTAAGGTACACAAGGATAATCATAGTGGATGGCCTCATTGACCTCATTCCCACAATAAATGGTTACAAACGGTGGATAAATTTGAGTATTTGATTGGGAATTGCATTGTCAGTAAATTCTAAACATATCTAAGTTTTAAATTATAAAAAATAAATAGCCACTGAAAGTTTTTGATTTAAATTTCATCCTAAAACTCGGGAAATGACACAATCATGATCTGAACTTGATTTAAATCCGGATGAATGTATAAAATGTTATCGAGGTTATCGATTGTTAAGTTAAGATTCCCTATGTTACCTTACCTTTCTTCCCTTTCATGATATAATTAATGAGCTTTGAAAAGTAATTATTTCGTAATATGCATCCTGTAACTGTCCCATTTCGGAAATTGTCCAATCATTAAAGGGATTTGATTAATTCCAGTTCCCTTCATCTTTTTTATTTGCAATGTAAAAATTGAAAAGTTTGGAGAAAAAAAAATTTACAATGTTAGACTTGGGAATATTTAAATAAACTACAAGAAGTATCCATACAGTATCCTTATTGGTATGTTCCAAAAACTTTTTAAAATAATCACATGTCACGATGACAAATGTACAAAAGAGCTTATCATAATTGGTGGCACTATCCATTGCCAATAATCTATATGCCATTTGTTGATCTCAAATGAGGAGTGCTTGATGGGAAGGAAAAGTAAAACTCAACAGATATCATATCTTTTTGTCAATCATGATCACAATACTCGCTGATAATCCTTTATTTTGGTTTATATTAGTAAAAGAAGGGAAAAATGTCATTTGTAAGATTTCTACTATTAATTCATTACAAATATGCAAAAAAAGTAACATTTCCATACATTTCACTTTGTATTTCACCTAAGAGAAAGTGATAAAACTATTTTAGAATTGAAAAAAAAAGTCTTTCGAAGTAGGAAAAAAGATCGATCTTAATGTCGAAATTTCGTTATAACAATAATAATAATAATAATAATAATAATAATAATAATAATAATAATAATAATAATAATAATAATAATAATAATAATAATAATAATAATAATAATAATAATAATAATAATAATAATAATAATAATAATAATAATAATAATAATAATAATAATAATAATAATAA
>NW_018108460.1:83816-87522 GCF_000183805.2 Loa loa
AATAATAATAATAATAATAATAATAATAATAATAATAATAATAATAATAATAATAATAATAATAATAATAATAATAATAATAATAATAATAATAATAATAATAATAATAATAATAATAATAATAATAATAATAATAATAATAATAATAATAATAATAATAATAAATAATAATGATAATAATAAGGAGAAGAATCAATGTCAATATTAATAATGATGATAATGTTAGTAACCAATAATAACAACACTTTTTTGATTACAACAATAACGATTATGATAATTTTGATGACAGTCATAATAATTGAATGACAAAAATTGTTTTGAAAAGCAGAAAGTATAGCCAATGACAAAAGATTCAAACAATCTCATCTCTCTTCTATACAACAATAGCAATAATAAATAGATTGCGTAAAATGCGTGAAGGCCTCATTCCTTCCATCAATTCATCCATTCCTAATTGCTTCGTCCATCTCTAATATCCGGCCTGTATCCATTTATCCATCTTAAATAGCCTTTTGAACAGGTTAATGTGAACATATCATCGTTTATCTTTGGAATATTTCATCTTCGCCTAACCCAGCATGTCCTCATTATTCTTTCAAATTAGCATTTATGTCCTCAAATTTAACCAAATATTCTCTTCATTCAAATTTTTGACATTTTCATGAGTATTTACCGAGTATATTCCCACTTTCAAAAACATTTATTAGTAGATTTAATGATAAGAAAAGTGATAGGAAAGTGATAACTTGTATCAAGTCTCAATAAATTTTACAAACGGTTTAAAAGCAAACAAACAAGAAAGTGGCAAAAAAAAAATTTGTTGACACTTCATCGCGAAATGTCAAAATAAAAGTACCTACTTGTAGGAATAACAATTGAAGTCGAAGAAAATGGAATGATTTGTCATAATGGAGATGTTAAAAGAGAGGAATAAGTGTGACACAAACTTTTTGTAGTAAATTTGGTGAAAGTATCTAAATGGGTTCTCCTATATTTTCTTCTTTTTCTTTAATTTTCTTCCAGGATAGGTTGAATTTTTACTGAACATATTGCGTTTGTTACATGAAATGTTATATTTTTACAACCCATAAGAAACAAATAGAAAATTGTTAACATCTCTCTCTCTCTCTCTCTCTCTCTCCTCCTCTGATATCATGCAAATAACCTAAATTAATTATTTGATATTCCTTTTTTTTTTTTGATATTTAACAACTGTTAATTTATAATTAAAAAAAAATTCCAATAATAATCAAACGGACCAAATGTATCACTTTTTGGATTTCTCATAATTATTTTCATGTTATTACTAACTGATATGTATTGAAAAAGAAATAATTGAATAAGGGATCAATTTTCGAAGAATTTTAAGAATTTATTTCATAAAAAAATCATCAAAGGGCTACAAAAAATAAAAGTGATGAATTTGTTTGATCCACTTTTGCCACATCAATAAAGAAACTATCCGAATTTGATAGTTTCATCATTACTGAGACAAATGGAATAGTTTACAAACAATTCCATCAAATCAGTTAATAGCTTAGGATTCAATTATTTGTTAAAATTTTATCAAAGATAAAATTATCGATTTCGACCATTTCGATATTAATATTTTCTAGCTAATCGATCCATCTATCAATCCATCAGTGTTAAATGTAATTGTCACCGAACTAAATGTTAACTTTATCGAATATAGAATAGAAATGATTGACAAAATGAATAAATGCATGGATGAATCCCAAAGATATAATTGGAAGGTAGAGGAATATACAATGAGATGAGAAATTGGTATCCTCAATAACGCGGGAATGGGAGGATTGGAGCGAGGAGAGGAGAGGGGACAAATGAGAGACCAAAAAGAAGGGACAATGAAACACTTCAAAAGTGATGAAAAGATTTTAGAAAACTGCATATCTATATATTGCTCCAATTTCTGAACAGTTCAAAAGGATGAAACTTTTTTAATGGAGGTTAGAAAAAAAAAAAGGAAGGAAATAAATCTATTATATTGCCACTTCGTATGACCTCTCCTGATTTATCTCATCCTAACCGTTTACCGTATACAAAAAGATATTATTCAGTGGATAAAATAAAATAGGGAAGGTCACAAAGTGCAATTTATTTTCGATTACAACATCACACATTAAGTCATAAAAAGATGACTGCAACTTACAATCACTTATTGTCCATAAAAGGATAGTTGTAAAAAACTGTTGTGACCTGTTATGGACCCTTTTCTTTTAATTTTTTTTTTTTTTGACAGTATGACAAATATTTGTTTGTAGGGTTTAATTTGTAGGAATTGAAGAAGAATATGATATTTTAGAGTAGAATTAAATTGGAAAATTTTTTTTTTTTTTGTGCGAAACGATTGGTTTATAAATGGCACAGTTAATAGGTGCAACCAGCAAATGTTTGAAATTTGGTTCGAAAAAAAACTTGAAACTGTGAGAATCAAAAAGAGCAAACTAATTGATGACAAAGGACGATATGGCGATGACGCGAAGAAAAATCCATGAGAGCAAAAGAACCATCGGAATGCATGATCGAAGAATAGAATAGATTGAGCAAATTTAAGATGAAAGAAGTTGAAGATATCCATAATGTTTGTCAAGTTTAAATTTTGGAAATTTAAAATTCCAAAATTGAAAAAAACAAAATTTGAAATGGACCAATTTTTTATCGAAAGATATTAATTGAAATAAAAAAGAATAAAAAATGCTTTTCTGCTCCAAACGAAAAAATTATTCTTTCAATAGCTGTAAATAAATCCTCTGAAGCAAATTTCAAAATTTTTTTCAAAGTATTGCTCTAAATGATTAGCAATTTAGTAATTAGTGGTCATTTTAAGAAAAAATCAATAATTTATATTTCTTGACAATGTCAAGAAATATGATGAAATTTGCAGAAAAATTATTTGCTGAAATAGAAATCACTGATTCGAGAGAAATGAAGAAAATTCATTATTCCATGAATGGCAGATAAAGAGTGGTTGATGTTAGTATTTGTATTCTAACTGATCTCATTCATTTGCATTTCCAAATAAGCGAATCAATACGTTTGTTTAGATGAAATCATTGTTAATGAAAGATCGAAAAGTTTGATATCACTAATGGCATAATTAATGAATCAATGTAAATTAATACTGTTCATTTGTTGAAACTATTGCCATTTCTGAAAATGCGAGCAAAATTTTCGCATTAAATCCAACATTTTGATAGAAATCCATTTGACGTTTGCAATTTCACTAATTTAACGGTATCTGTTATTAGAAGGAGCAAAATTTGTTGTCATCTACAAGAATGAAACTCTTGAAATTACCAGTGATCACAGATCAAATGGAGACAAAATCTGGAAAATCTTTGTTCTTACGAATCTTAGAACATTTGACAGAATCGGTGAATTTGAAAAAAGTTCCACCAACTATCATTGCTCGAATTACACTTTTTATTCTTTTTTTTCAACTTATACTTTGTTGCGCTGCCCTTATCATTACTCTTTATACCTCACTGAGATTTGTCGTATATCAGTAAGTCTATCCATTATCACGTTATCATTATTACTGGTATCATTATTATTAATATAATCCCCTGTCTCACTATTACTACTGTTATTATTATTATTATTATTATTATTATTATTATTATTATTATTATTATTATTATTATTATTATTATTATTATTATTATTATTATTATTATTATTATTA
>NW_018108461.1:0-662 GCF_000183805.2 Loa loa
GAATGTAGGTAGGGACAATTGAGGAAGATGGACATTGGGAGTCGAAAGGGAGATTTGAGACTTCAACATCTTTTCTTTTTTCCTTTGAAAGTTGTATTAACTTTTGTTCAACATCCTCTTTATGCATGATTAGTGTTATTATCGCTTCATTACCTTGCTGCAATATTTGGTATATTCCTGTTTCACCCATTGTGATTACTTCGAACGCTTTTTCTTCTTCCTCCTTCTTTTTCGTTGAGGTGATTGTTCGTGTATACTTGAGCCAGTCATCGCTTATGGACTGGAGCGTCTTGATACACAATTGAATTCTTCGGAGTTTGTCTTCGAGTGTTCTATTTCTCATCGTATAGAGGATTTCCTGTTGCTCTATCGTTGCATCTGGTTCCGGAGACTTAAGTTCTATTGAATTTATTTCCAGAAGAAGATTGACTAACCTCTCTTTTGCCGGCTGGATGCTCGCAATAATGTTGCTGGACATAGTTCCCGGCTCGTGGCACCAAATAATTATTGTGTCGTGGATTTCTGTTGAAGTAATTTGCAGTCAGTCAATAGTTGGAACAAGCAGGGGGATTTTACACGTTGGTTATCGAGGAGAAGAATTGGAGGTCCCTTGGAGTATTAGCGGCACCACTTTGATGTGGATGATGTGTGTGTGTGTGTGT
>NW_018108461.1:1701-10755 GCF_000183805.2 Loa loa
TTATCGAGGAGAAGGAATTGGAAGGTCCCTTGGAGTATTAGCGGCACCACTTTGATGTGGATGATGTGTGTGTGTATGTGTCGTAACGTTGTAGACAAAGGGGGAGAGTTTAATTCTTGTAAAATGGTAAGGGTCACAAAAACGATACGATACTGCTAATAATGATGAAAGGAAAAGAAAAGGAATCAACCAAACTGTTTGAGCGTAATGAAAAAACTGGTCATAAAAAGCTCCCTGGACAACACTCAATACAGCTTATATACGGAAAAAGTGGGAGTGGTTTTTCTCCAAATATTTCAACAGATGTGATTTAAAACAAAGATCTAAGACATGAGTGATGATTGCATGGATAGATAATTTTTTATACTTTGGTCTTTCGCGAAATTGGAATTCGCGACAACCTATTGTAAATATGTTACATTCATTATTATAGACATAAGTTATACTCACTTATTATATTCATTTATTTATTACCTGTTATTATTGGAAATATAAGTTATTATTATAGATATAATTTACCTATTATATATAAGTTATATTACCTATTATAGATATATATATAAGTTATATTACATATAAGTTATATTACCTATTATAGATATAAGTTATATTCATTATTATAAGTTACATTCACCTATTGTATTCATTTATTTATTACTGTTATTACCTATTATAGATGTATGGATAATTCATGATTCTTCTAACAACTGTGTAATATATGTTTAACACTTATCAAATTATGCATCGTTCTTTATCACAAATAAAATCTAAAATTTGGCGTTATTATGATAATTAATGAAAAATTCTGATTATGCTTAAATTCCTGATCTAAATCGTTATCTGAAATATTATTCTATGTATTGCTGTAGCAAAATTTACAAAATTTTTTTTTAATTATTACATTTACCTAAATAAAATTAGTTGTGTTAAATATAGGCTTGAAAATTAACAATACTTAAATTTATACATCTTTAATGAATGCAAGTAAATTATTAAGATTAACTGTACGGTATAAATTAAAACAAACATTATTCAAAAATTAAATAATGAAAAAATTTCTGCACCAATAACTTTTGAAACATTTACTTATTCATTAGTTTATAAATGGCAAATGAATGATCAGTTATGTGAAATGAAATTTGTAACTCAGAAAATGATGAATGATTAATCTGCAAATCATTTCATTTATTACATACAGTAATAATGACTAATCCTGGCAGGTAAATGTTAATTATCAATTCATTCACTGCATTTAATGCTTAAAGTTATCAATAACTTAATATTGGCTATCAAATTATTCTATTCATTGCTTAAATTATCAGTCAATTGAGGCAGTTATCAAATGATAACTGATCCAGACAGATGAATGTTAACTATTAAATTATTTCATTTACTGCTTAAAGTAATTAGTTACTTCATGTGATGATAATTGATCCAGACAAAAATAAATTGAAAAATGAACAAGAAAAAAAACTAAAAACAATGAAAAATTACAAATGAATTATGAAGGTATTTAATGATTAAAGAATTTAAAAAATGTTATGTTTTATCAAAAAATATTATGATTATTTTTCACTAATACTGATCAATACTGTTTCGACTATATCATAAAGCTAATTAATCTATGCAAAATTACTCATCACTTTAGCTTCCATCTTTTCTAGCAAACATTACCTAATTATCCACATAACCTTTACATATTTTTACCCATTTTCATGCCTCCAAAAAGTCAGGCAGTTTATAAAGTAAACAAAATTAACATTAGATTCTTATTTTTTAATCCCCTTACTTTCTTTTTCTTTTGTACTTTTTTCTTTTTTGCTTCTTTTTTCCACTTTTATTTATTTTTTACTTTTTTCACTTTTTCGTTTTTTCGTTTTGTTTGAATTATTTCTTACGCTTTTTTAATTTTCGTTTTTTTTAAATTTTTGTTAACAAAATGAGTAATAAGAATTTTAAAAAATGGTAAAAAAATCGTCCTATAACCTGAAATATGAATATAAAGATAATGCCGTTTCTTCATTTCATTCAATTCGACCTTGAAGATTTCCGTCGAAGATATGTCGAAGATTTTCGCCGTCTTGCGGAAGAATGGCCTATTTTCTCCTTGAACCTCCGCTCTTTCTGATACGATTATTGCTGCTTCCGGATATTTTGGCATTGGAACTCATTCTACCATTATCACCTCTTCCTTAACTTCATCATCCATTTGGAGATCGTTGAACCTATAGATCTCCTTCTTCATGATATAATCCCCTGTAGACGCTATTTTGTCACTCTGAAGTCTAGATGAGTCATACTTTAATATCTATCTACCACCTCTAACAGCTAAATATATATGCTAAAAATCACTTGTCGTGCATTCTTCTTTGCAACATATGGAACATACGTATATCACATTATGAAATTTGTCATTATTCATCCTGATAAGTTTAAGGGAATCTCAGGAAATCTCTTCGTGGTAATGATCCGCTAAAATGCTTACAATCTTTTTGATAATTCCCGTTTGATAAAAAATTATCACAAAAGATTTCAGATATTTAATTAACTAGAAAAACAAGTAGTAACAAGAAGTTCAATTTTATGTGCATACAAAGTTTGTCTCAACTCTAATGTTTTGCTCGACATAATCTTGTTGAAATTGCAGTAAGTTTAACTATCATCAATAACGATGATTCATGTATTGAAGTTGGCATGAATGTTATTATATCTGTAATTAAGTAATTAATTCGCTGAAAACTTGAAAATGTTGAAAACATGTTGAAAATGTGAAAATGATTTCCGTTACGTAAAAGATTCACTTCGTATACTATCCCAATAATTAATATTTCAATAAATGAGTATATTATTATTGGAAAAAATGAAATTTCAAATTGATACCTATTCTCTATAATACTTCAATAAATCAATTTTTTAAAATTTTCATCAGCAGAAAAAATTGCAAAAATGCTTGCTTTCAAAATTAATGTAAATAAACTAATTAGGCTAAGTTGCACTGAAATTATAAGTTAAATTTGAATTTAAAGACCTTATATTGTTTAATGATAGGAAAGATACGATCAATTTACACTAAGGAAAGAAAAAAAAGGTTTTAAAGAGATATTTTCATTCATGTCTTTAAAGTCCTCTAAAAAAATAATTTAATTCATCGAGGTAATTGCGCTTTTCTTGCCGGATTATTTATGCATGTGCATGTTGCCATGGTGAACTATTCATGTTTTTTTTATCTCTAGGTAACCATTACCTTTCATAGACAAATAGGTGGTAATTATTGGAAAAATGTATGGAAGGTAACCATAGATGATACTATACCTACTTATAGTTTATTCAATAGTTTGCTTATAACTATCGAGTTAAGTAAGTAAGGTTTTCAAAGCTTGCACTAGTCTTATCATTAAAAATTACTCCTGAATGATATGTATATCAGTATACTTCGGAAAAAGTTACGAAATTCACGACCATTCCGAGAATGTTAAGAGCTTAACTTGGATTATGACAGGCGAAGAATATATATCATTATATCAATATATCATCGATAAGAATAAATCTTTTGATTTTTCCATCTATCACTGATATGAATAAGTCTTTCGATCTCTATCTACTGGCATGACAGTATTTGTAAAAAATAATTCTTGTCATCTAAGTATTCGATGAAATATCTTGCTACATATAGGATTCAAATGTGACAATGAATTCAAAACTTCAAATACCATCGATTGCTATTTGGCAAGATCGTGATATACGATTCGATGTAAATCCACGGTATAATGCTTGCTTAACTGATAATTATTATTTGATTAATGTAATCTTATTTCCCTTCTCATTAAGCAAAAACACTCATTTGATAATTAGAATAATGAAAGTATAAAGTAAATAATAGTCCCATTATCAATGATCTTATTGTTTCGACAAATAATATACAGGAAAAAAAAATTGCAGATTGCTACATTTGATTGCCGGTGAAAATCTCGTAGATCGTATTGATGACGTTGAAGATACCAAAGGAAATTGTGGTGATAAGGGTGTCCTTCGGATAACAAATTTAAGACTTACATGGCATGCAATTGCTATACCACGTATTAATTTAAGCCTCGGGTATTTTCTCAAGTTTTGATATGTTCATTATTACCCATCACTGCATCAGTTTCTCTTCTTTTATGTAAATTTTTAAATTAGTGACAAAAATTTGCCTAAATTAAACTTTTTTTAACTTGATCAACTAAACTTTAGGAAACACTCAATTTTCTGTTACAATATGGAATATTTAAGCTTGATAATATGTCACATGTTAGCATATATCCTATATTGGTTAATCTTTTTAGCTACAATACGATCAGTGGAGTGACCACAAAAATGACAAAGTCAAGACTTCGTGGACAAGCTGAATCGCTTTATTTGTTAGCTCATCATGCAAACGCTCGATATGAATTCATTTTTACATGCATCAATCCATCTCAGGTTATTCGCTAAATTAATCATTTTTCAAAGAAATAAGTAAATAAACAAATAAACAAATAAATAAATAAAGAAAGAAGGTTGAAATAATAATTTCTCATTATCTTTAATTAATTGATCTTTTCCTTCTGATTTGTTCTTTGTTGACTATACCTTTTGACTGTCATTAGCAAAAAATAACGACATTCATATCCTAGACAAAACTCTTTACGACAGTAATAGCTATTCATCGAGCATATGAAACATCAAAACTTTATCGTGAGATAAAAATGCGTGGTGCACTCGTTAATGATGAACAACATCTTCGAATTCTACCTGAAGAACAACAATGTGACCGTTATGATGGTGTATGGAATTTAGGTAATGACCAGGTATTCATTTATTTATAAGTTTATTGTCTAAGCAATGAATAATAATTCATTAAACAATATCAATTCATTTAATAACATCGCTATTGGTTTTTTTTCTACCTTAGTGTTTTAATTTAGCCTAATATTTAAAAATTCAGAAGAAAATGAATTGGAATATATTACTTATCGTTTTTTGGAAAATATACAAAAGTATTTAGAAAACATACAAAATATAAAAAAGAAAATGCAAAAGTATTTGTATTAATATACAAAAGATAAAAAATATATTCAATTATTTTTTAATGTTTATTTTTCTTGTTATGTTAGTTGAAAGAAATTGTTTATTTCTTAAAATAATTTACAAAATTTTGGTTTGAAATTTCAATAATATTTATTTTCAAAAGAAAAAAAGGTTAAAAAAAGAGGTAATTTCAGGGAACTCTTGGTGTTATGATACTTACAAATATTCGTATCGTTTGGTTTGCAACAACAAACATAAGGTACAATGTGAGTATACCATATTTGCAACTTCAAAATTGTCGCATACGTCATTCACGTTTTGGTCTTGCTTTGGTTATTGAAACTTCAGCAGTTGTAAGTTGAAAGAATTTTTGTTTTATTTACAAGAAAAAAATAATTTGTTCAAATTATTTTCTTTCAGATTTATCCTAACACAAATTTACTTTAATTCTAATTTCGTCACTTTTATTGTTTACCATAAACAATGAGTGATATTTTTTACAGTATTTTTCAGATGGAGTATTCTCACTTTCTTTATCATGCCTAAATAAATTATCTGAAAAGTATTTTAGATGTTAATGATTATTGTAAATGATATTGTCATTAATTTTATTATCAAATCAATTCGTAAATTACAATTCATCTACAGAATAGGGAATATGTCCTTGGTTTTCGCATTGATCCGGAAGAACGACTTAAAAATGCTCACAGAACAATATGTGCGCTTCAAAGTGCTTACATAACAAAACCAATTTTTGGCGTGCAATATATTCGAGAAAAACCGGTGTGATTATTTGTTTATCTTTCTGTCAATTCAAGTCTAATTTTTACCAGTGGTTCTCAATCTTTTTTTCGTCAGAGATCACTTTGGCTTTTTTCTTTTATAGTAAGGATCATAAAGTTTAAAAATAATTGTATTTTATTAATTTGATAACCAGCATTAATTAAAACTCTTAACATATCAGTTTATCAAACATTGATAAGAAAAGCTCCTCACCTATTTTCTATTGACCGCGCACTATTGCCCTTAACGGATCATATTTTAGTTTTTGCGGATCAGCGGTTAAGGATCACTGATTTAAACATATAACAAATTTCAAATATTCAAAAAGTTCAAACTTGTAAAGGTGAACTTTAAACCTGCTATATTCGTAGATGAGAAGTTCAAACTTGCAAACTTGAACTTTGAACCTGCTATATTTGAGGATGAGGAGTTCGGTGTTGTAAAGTTCGGACTTCTAAGACTTATAATTTATAGTGTTTAAACTTGTAAAGAAAAAAAAGTTTGCAGGGTACTCCTCAGGCGGTAGGAGATATAATGAAGCTAGTAGACGAAGATGTAGAGCTTGATGATCGACCCCTACGATCCGATGCATATGCTGTACGATTTTCATCTATTTCAATTTAGCTAGTTAAATTTTTGAAACTAGTTAGATTTTTTCTTTTTTTTTGGTATCAAATGTCAACAACAAAATCACGTTTGTAGGTTTATTTCTCGGATGGTGTTGTTAGTGGACAAGTTCGGCCACCAGTTTACTCACCAGAACTTGGAGTAGCTATCGAACAACTCAAGCCTGGATTTACTCTTACTGATTTGTGGAATATTCATGTAGAATAAACTCTTCTTTCTCAATTGCTACCATAATTCACTTTGAATTTCAAATTTTAAGCGATTTTAAAGTTTTAAGGTGCAAGCTAATCTTGATGATTTTAAATATTTGTTTTGAATTCATATTAAAGAACTACATGATGATATTTTATTTGAATAGTTCTTATAATTGCATCAAGAAATAGTTAAATAATGTTTAAAAAAAATGTAAAAAAGAATTGCAGTTGAAATACTTGATTGATTTTTAAGTAACTAATTCTTGATTAATTCTTAAGCAATTAGTTCTTAATTGATTCGCAGACAATAAGTACATCAATAGTTATATCTATTCCTTTCAAGACCAATAATGATTACATGTATTGAAAGCGCAAACAGTAAGTGCATATTTCGTTTTACATTTTATGGATTTTATCTTTTTCTTTACTGACTAAATATTCAATCAACTGTCATTTATCGGGAAAACCGAAGGAAATTGTAATATGTCCAAAAGCTAAAGAATTTGTTGTAAAAACACTTCTGTTGTCTAAGGTCAATCGGTAAATATTTTTCCTTTGTTAAAGGTCAATTTGTTGTCTAAGGTCAATCGGTAAATATTTTTCCTTTGTTAAAGGTCAATTTGTTGTCTAAGGTCAATCGGTAAAAATATCTTTTCCTTTGATGTTGAGATGATTTATGACGATTTTCTCTTCTTACAGAGAAATCTATTATGTGTTAACATCTCTTGTATCAGTGAAGTTATTGTCGGCTTTGTAAGAACCTTAAATGGAGCTATTATCTTATCTTAAGCCCAACCCACTTAGGAGCAATATAAAAACCCCCAATAACATGATTATTTAAAATATAACCCTTCTCTGTCGAAGACCACACTCAACTCCTCCTTCGTCTCGTACGACTCGACTTTTGACTGATGATTTAAATAAACTGTAACTATCAATTCTCTTAATTTCACTGCCAAATAACATTGTTATTGTAATTATTATCCTTTTACTACTGAATAAACTTTTTTTCTTGATATTCAATACATACAAACGAAAATTTTCCCGACATCATTAAATCGCATTCATTATTTGTCTGAAGAATTTTATTTATGAATTTTATTTTGTTATTTGAACTTTATTTTGAAGAAATTTATGAATTTTATTTTGTTAACTTCTCATAACCTGAAAATTAAAAATGGCTTAACCTGGAAATATAAATCGGTTTAACCTCAAAACAAAAATTAATACACATGGAAATACGCGTAGATAGTACGGTGTCTATCAGCAATTAACGAGATCAAATCGAATACAATTAATTAATCGATTACTTTGAATGATATCTTTTTCTTTAATAAAACATCATAATTTAGATAAAATTTGTTTGATCTTTGTTGAATTATTTGTTTTGAGAAGCAAATAACTGAATCAAAATTTATTCAAGTTTACATAAACTTGAAAAAATGAAAATGCCAAATAATTTAGTAGAAGAAAGAAAGTGGTTATACTTAAAAGTTGTACTTAATCAAATTACTCTTATCAAGGCTGCAAATAACATACTGCCTTGTTAATATACAATTATTTAATGGATGAATTCCATAATTCTGGATAATATTTGTCGCGAATTTCGATTCGCGAGACTCCAACCATACCCCAAACAAACAAATAAATAAATTTCTTGCCATAAATAAATGTTAATAGTGTAAATCATTTAACCAATTTATATTCTTTAAAATTATCTCCTATATGTTTATTTTGTTATCTTTGTCTAACGGAAAATCCACATCTTTATTTGAATGACAAAGAATGTCTAATTTGCATGCTAATCTTCCCTCTGTTCTTGTTACAGTGCTTATCATGTAATTGGACCTTTATAGTTTCCTCTGTATCTAAATGAATACCCCCTTTTTTAACGTTTATTTTTTATTGTAAACCACTCCCACTCTCTAATGCATATAAACCCTATTGTAAAGCGGCTAATGCATTATTTTCAGTAAAGACTTTACACAATCCGGTGTGGACTCAATACAGCTCACTTCAATTCCACTCAACGCAACTCAGCCTGACCCAACTCAACTCAGCCTCTCGCAACCCAAATCAACGCAACTCAGTCTGACCCAACCCAACTCAACCCAATACAACACAACACAACCCAATTCAAAGCAGCCCAACGGATCTTAGGAAGCCGATCGACAACACTGGTGATATTTAGCCGACATCATACTCCACGATTCAGAAAAACCCACCACAATATTTTCAAATTCTGCATTGTTGTATTTTTTTTTCAGCCAACGACATATTTCAGGAAATGGAATTCGAACTCATTCACACCCAAAATTTCCCGAAGATTATTTCGAGAAGCAATTAAGAAAAAAAAGCAGAACTTAATAAACTTCTTTTCAAAAAAAAACAGAATTTAAAGACA
>NW_018108461.1:10803-35426 GCF_000183805.2 Loa loa
TATTGTAAACCACTCCCACTCTCTAATGCATATAAACCCTATTGTAAAGCGGCTAATGCATTATTTTCAGTAAAGACTTTACACAATCCGGTGTGGACTCAATACAGCTCACTTCAATTCCACTCAACGCAACTCAGCCTGACCCAACTCAACTCAGCCTCTCGCAACCCAAATCAACGCAACTCAGTCTGACCCAACCCAACTCAACCCAATACAACACAACACAACCCAATTCAAAGCAGCCCAACGGATCTTAGGAAGCCGATCGACAACACTGGTGATATTTAGCCGACATCATACTCCACGATTCAGAAAAACCCACCACAATATTTTCAAATTCTGCATTGTTGTATTTTTTTTTCAGCCAACGACATATTTCAGGAAATGGAATTCGAACTCATTCACACCCAAAATTTCCCGAAGATTATTTCGAGAAGCAATTAAGAAAAAAAGCAGAACTTAATAAACTTCTTTTCAAAAAAAAACAGAATTTAAAGACATTTTAAAAAACAATGAATTATCTTAACTGGAAATCTTTGAAATTTTAAGAATTTTTTAAAATTTTTGAAAAAAATTTTTTTTGTGGTTATGAAATAAAACTTGACTGAATTTATTTACCTTCTATTGAAGATGTAATTATGATGTGTGTTATGAGGGTAGCATAATATCAAAGATTGTCAATTAAACCTTAGATTTTGTCTCTGGCATATTGTACAATAATACTAAAATTTATTTATGAATAACAATAATTTCATGTTAGATGATTAAAATTTAAACGATTAATGTTAATATGATAAAAGGTTAATTTATTTTCTCCATAATTTTGTAAAAAAAAAAACGAAACTCTTAATAACATTAAAAAAAACTTTGCAAGGAAATAACGTGAAGAATTTATATATTTCAAATTTTCAAGCTTTTTTCTATTTTATTCATTGTCCTTTTAATTTTTTTTTTTAACGACAAATTAGCATAACAAAAGCGGTCCGCAGAAGAAGTATTACACATATTTCGGATATTGTATATGTCACATAAAAGGAAGATGAGAAGAAAAATTTGGACGTTTCCTTGATTGAATATGAATTTTTCCGTTTTTATAAAACTAGTTTTTCTTTTCTTCTTGGAAATCAATTATCGAAATTCTTTTTTCCTATTTCGATTTCTGAGAAAAATAATTATGAAAACTTGAGAGATTGAAGTGATTTTATGAAATGTCAAAATGGAAAGAAAATTATTTATCAAATTTAATATTACTTTTCATTTCGAATTCTTGTTAACATGAAAAATTCATTCTTTTTATTGTTTCTTCTTCATCCGTTTCTTTTTTTTTTGTTCCCTCTCTCCCTTTCTCTCTCTCTCTCACTTTCCTTCTCTCTTCTCTCCATGATAACGACACTTTACATTTTGTTATTATTGCAATGTTCATCCATCCGTCTTTTGCTATGGTTTTTTTATTTGAGAAAATTTTTAATTTGAGAAAATCCGGATTATGTTTTAGGTCATTTACAGGATTCACAGAGGAAAAAAGATGAAATTATAAAATATTACTGTCATTTTGACATATTTATTCCTGAACAGTTGCTAGATTTAGTAAAATAAAGCAGAAAAAAAAACAAGTAGTAATGAAATTCCCCGATGAATCATGAAACTTATCGGTCATTTTTAACCATCGATTGGTCATTATAACCATCGGTCATTTTTTTTTTCTTGTTGCAAGATGTTACGATGATAACATGATCAAATATGCTTTATCTGTGATTTTTCAATGAATATTCAATTTAATATTGACTGCTACTGCTTGCATTGTTTTTCACATTTGATTTAGTAGCCAGGAGCAAGACGAGCTGGTGGACAATGGCCACAAGTTCCAGGTGCACCTGAAATAAATGAGTGTTTACAGATCGACGAATCCTGTTTAATTCAAAAGTATTTCAAGGGAGCAGTTTTAAAATCAAAATCTGATGGATAATGAGAAAATGTATCAAAACTGATGCTTTTGAGTTTTAATATTAATGCTTAATAGGACTGAAAAAGTGTACCAGGTTCTCCAGGTGGTCCAACAGCTCCTGGTCGTCCACTTGGGCCTGGTTGTCCCGGTTGTCCAGGAGGACCAGGTATACCTGCCGAGCCAACTGGACCATCTTCACCATTCGCACCTGGTGGTCCAACACTTCCTGGTGGTCCAGGACGTCCCGGAGCGCCTGGTCGACCTGGTGGTCCAACTTCTGTCCTATATGTTCCTGGCTCGCCAGGTGGTCCATTTCTTCCTGGCTGTCCTGGTTGACCTGGTTGCCCTGGTGGACCTCTGGGTCCTTGATCTCCGGGCCTTCCATCATCACCATTCTGACCCGGTGGCCCTGGTGGCCCATCAGGTCCGGGTGGTCCCTTGGGACCAGGTTCACCAGGTGGTGAATCGCATGGGCATTGCGGTGGAAATTGATTTTGAAGTTCAGCATCGAAAGGTGCAGGTGGCCCAGGTGGTCCAAGTTGACCAATTTCACCATCTGTTCCAGGTGTACCATCACGACCTCGTGGTCCAGGTGGACCAGGTGGTCCTCGTGAACATGTGCAACAATCTCCACTTGTATAACTTTCTGTAAATAATTCCGGTTTTTGATATGGTTCATCACGAAGCTCTTGATCATGTAATCGACGTGCCCAGAAATCTGCCATTGTATCACGTTTCACTTCTCGATGTGCCATTACCATACGTGCTAATTTTCCGGAGTCATAACGTCCATTCGTTTCAATATCCAACATTTCCTTCCATATATCTCGAGCCCGAGCCTATAATTTAATCAATGAATAAATTGAAGAAAAAAAAAAAGCATCAAATGGGATGATCCATCATATCTGTTAGAATGTTTGCAAAGTTTTTTTTTCACCTCAATTTTTTCCCATAATCATTTTAATATTTTAATTTCTCAATTATCACAATGCACAAATTTATTTTACGAAAAAAAGTAAGGGAATTTCAATTTCTTTTTTTAAACAGATAAAAAGTTTAAACAGTAATAAAAGGAAAACATACACGACAAAAATCAAGATCTACTTGAACAGATGATTCCAGTGTTTGAATATAATTGATAATTAATGGGAATATTATTAAAATGGAACATATAGCAAAGGTACTGAAAGCAACCGATATAAAAGCAATCGGTTTCAGGCTTTGTCGTTGATTCTTTTTATCCTCCATTATATGAATATATTAGTGATAAGTGATAGCAGGTGATAATAATAGTATTGCACCACTTCTGTTGTTGTTGCTATTAATGAACACCTTTTATACTGAATGTAAAGGAAGGAGAGAGAGAGAGAGAGGAAAAAAAAGAACAATAAAAAGGATATTATTCTATGAAAAAACCGGATCAGCATGAACAAGTGATGATAAAGTAAAGGATAAGAATGTGGATAATGGACAATTTGCTGTCACATTGTTCATTTATCAACTTTCCAAAGGTAATGTCGTTCCAGTCATTTGATCATATGCCATCGGCAGTTTCTACATTTCTTTCCTATCAGTGTATGACCAATCGATCAATCGATTAATCGACCAACCGATCAAACGATATATATATATATATAATGCATTTATTGAACGGACATACATACATACATACAATTTGTTTACTTGTTTATTACTTTTTTCTTTTTTTTTCAATGTTTAAAACATCAGTTTTCAATCCTCAGTAATTTGTTCCAAATTTTGAGGTAACTAACAATGAATTTGTTAGTATCCTCAAAAAAAAAAAAAAAAATGATACAAATGTATAAGAGACAAAATCATTCCTGATATGAAATAAAGTTGAGAAGAAAATAATATTAAAATATTGACATTTAAAAATTGTACTGGAAATTTTTAATTTTGTTTATCACTGTTTTTTGTTTCCATTGATACCTTTACAAGATAACGACAACGTAAAGCTTGCACTACTTATTGAATAAATAAATCACCACTATATTCCCATTATTTTTTTTGCCCATTAACTCAATCTATCATATTCTTACAATGGTTATTATTATAATAGTAATTATAACTAATTCCACTGTAATAGTTATCAGCTATCCATTTGTATTAATTATAAAAGATATTTCATTAGTTCATTTAGAGCCATGGGGAAATTAAGTTGAATATTATGTATCAGTACTATTAATTCGTATTAACTATAAGAGATGTAACACCGTTCTAGTGAATTCCTCATCTACTAACTAGTCTGTCATCTGTCGTCTCTATTATGACAAATTAGTCACAAGTTACCTTCTTGATAAATTGCTCTAAAAAAAACAAAAGAAAAAAAAACATATGGTGACTATGGGACACTCCTTATCATACTCATGACAGAATACATGATGATGGAACAGATCTCGAACTTGTAATCCAGCGCATTCAATAGTTCATGATATCTCCTATGATACCTATGATATCTCCTATGACTTCAGTTACAACTAATTTGTCTTTGCTTAACCATAATTTCATAGTAAAATTATAGAGTACTACGCTTATAGATCTGTTTTCGTTGTCAAAACGCATTTTAAAGCATAATATTTATAGCAAAAGTTTTGGAAGTCTCCAAAATAAAAACAGGGGATGAAGGCACACTATACTAATAATAAAGCTAGAGTGATAAAACAATTTAAACCTATCACAACCTTTTACACGTTAAAAGGATAAATTAAGTATATTGGATGGATGTGAAATAACGGAAAAAAAAGTATGCAAATGTATAAAACGTTGTACCATAACAACTACTATGGGATTATAAATACGAAATTTAAAATTTTAAAAACTACAAAAGACATGCACAACTAAAAATATGAAAAAAAATTTTTTTAATACAATGAGTCCGAATAACAATACGACAATATGGAAAGAAATAGAAACAAGCGAACTCAAAGCTGTAAACAGATGCATTATGAAAAGAGATAAATAAATGTTGGAAGCACATTTAAAATAAATTTTGTTTAATGCAGAAGTAAAGTGCTTTATGCAGCAAATTGATAGATAGCAAATTGATAGATAGATAGCATTCAGATTCGAAGAAATAACTGCCTCAACCACTGCAATTAATTGCAACGTCATAAAACTCCGGAAATTCGGACCGGAAAAATTACCAACCTTTCAATATTTTATTTTTCTATTTAAAACTTTCCATCTTGTCTCACTATTATCCATTGATTTCTTATCATTATTCATTATGGTTAAAACTTTATAAAGTCATGTTTAAAGCGGGATATAAAAAGGGTGTAGTGGCAGATAAAATTTTCGATGATCTATATTTCAAATTAAGTGATAACGAAGTCGTAATTCTGTTAAATTTCGGAATTTTGAACAAGACAGTGATGTGTATATTCCTAAACAGTTCACGCTCCGAGATCTGCAAAACGTAAATATTTCATAAAGATTTCGTGAAATTTGCAGGGAATACACCACGAACTCCATCAGACTGTTTTACACCAAACAACCATCCATCATCCAGAAGATCCTCTTCACGGGCTTCTAGCACTGTTATTACTTCACCTGCATCAAAAGTAAGTTCATCGGTATCTTCTGCGGTATAGCGATGTGTTGCCCGAACTTTGTACAAAATCTGAAACAGTTAAAACAATGACGCAACATCAATTTTACTGCAGATGTACACATGAATCTAGTAAAGTGATGTTCATCTCCTCTCCTCAAATGTAGCAAATCCAATCCTTCTTTTCGTACCACTTAGTCCTTTTCTGATGTGAAATTTTTACTCTCGTCTGTGTCAATTCACGTAGTAACTATAATTCTTCAGTTTTACACAAATAGGTGCGACTTCTCCGCAATTCTCCGACCTTTCACATTATGTCTCAATTTTATGTCGTAAAATAATCCTTTGATTTTCACACATACCAACTTAGCAACGAACGTGTTAGATATACCGTTATAAAAAAAAAAATACCTTTCGATCACCACTCGCTTCTTGACGACTTTCACCTTTCTGTGGTGAGCGTGGTTCTGGATGTGGTTGTTTCCCGTTATCACTTTCACTGAACGGATTTTTTGCATCATCGTCATCATCATCAAATGGATTTAACGAGGCTTTCGAATCCTTTTCACCAACACCATCACCAACAGCTGATGATTTTTCCGACAACTTTTTGTCATTTCGTTCCTCGGTAGCAGGAATAACAGCTGCAGCAGGTGGTGCGTCAGTCAAACTCTACAAGAACAGCATTCATAGAGAGTGCAGGCTTTGTGATTAAATCTTATAGAGAATAAGAAAAAGGTAAGAAAATTGAAAAGTAGAAAGATATCCTTAAGAAAAAAGACTTGAACAATAAAGAACACTTCTATTCTACAAATAGTTCCCCCTTCTATTATGTTATCCGTAATTACAAGTGAAGAAAAACTTCCTATACGTTTTATTTTATATTATGAGTAAACATCTCATATGCAAGTCATCGTTAGAGATAATGAAAAATTATGCGTTATTTCTGTGGTTACGGTTAGAAGGTTGTTCACTGTTATTAAAGAAGGCTTTCAATGTTTGCTATTATACAGTATAGTGTAATGGATGATAAAGATAGCCAGACTTTCGTTTAATCTTAATTAATAACAGTATTAGAAACTAGCTAACAGAAAGCAAACTTATAAACCTGAACTTACTGGATAAACTTTTTTTCCTATATTTTCATCATCATGCTCAGCGTCGGATCTGTTGAGAAGTGCCTCGGATAAAATACGCGGGGATGTTGGTTGAGACTCTCGCACTGGCACCTCGGGTTTTTGTAGTGGTAAGCCTTCGACTGGAATCGATTGTTCATCAGTTGAAGGAGGTGTTACTGAATGATCCGATGTATTTCGCGGAACACGAAGAGAATCAAATGAGTTTCCCAAATTATCCAGTACGGTAACAAGAGTTTTGTTATTCTGCAGTGGAAATAAATGAAAAATTTGAGAATATAAGCAATTGACTTTGACCACTAATTACAGATTGGAACTAAATCGTAGAATTACATTGCAGCCTATAGCGATGACAATGAAAACATTAGTCTTTAAAGTATTCTAACTTTTCATATATATTATAATTAGAACTTTTTTTTGTTTGTTAGCTTTGACTATTGACTTCTTAAAAAAACATAAAACAAGAATTATTATGAATAATGAAGAATAATGAACTAATGAACTACTGACAAAGTTACAAAACTATATATGCGGATATGCTGCTTATGTTTTGATTTTCGACTGACATACCTTGCCACATTCGGTATGATTGGTACTTTCAGCGTTAAAAATTGTCTGAAGTGTATCAACAAAGAATGTTATTCGGCTGTCGTATGTGGCAGGCAATGCATCAACAAGTTCTCTGTTCAATTCTTTATATAGGGCTTCGGCTTGTTGTAGATCTGCTAATGCTTTCATTACTTTTGGATCATCATCGCCCTGGAAATGAGAAGACTACGTAACTCCTTTATACAGCAAAGATTATAGTGTACACAAAACCACATAACATGATTAGGTTACAGTAGTGACGGTCAAGCTATGTCAAAGCAGAGCAAATCTACAGGATAAAGATTATTCAAAGTGACACAAGAGAAGATACGCGATGTTCTAAATAGCTAAAAACAAAGAAATACGAACTGTGAAAAGCTATATTATATTACGTTGTCCTTTGTATCTCCACATATTCGTCCTTAATTACCTATTTAATTCATATATATCCAATTTACCTATCTGATTTGTCATATATTTTTTATTGGGGAAATAAAAATCGAAATCTCAATACTTGATATAAACAAAAATTTATCAATTCACCTATTTATTATATATATATTAATAAAAGATGAGAAACTAACTTTTTGGAACTAGCTTTCACGGTTGCATAATTGTTCCGCGCGCCATCAAAATCAACAAGTTTCCTTCCTCGTTTTGCTACCTTAGCTTTTAAGTCTGAAAATTGTGCCATATATGCATTCACCGAACCCATTACTCGATCATTAACAATTTTCTCGAATTCATCCCATTGAAGATCCAGTGACTGTAATGTGATCAAATTAATGGCACATCAGCATTACTTCCAAGTTACAAATTGGCGTCTAACAACAGCCGATGGTAACTTAAGCTGAAAACATTGTGGGATTTGTTAAGGTTCTGTGCCATTTTGCTGAGTTATCCTGCAATGCTATGCATTTTCTGAATATACCGAAAATGAGCAAGATCGAACATCGATCAGTTTTCTGAACAAGCCTTATAATATTAGCATCAGATGTGCTCGTTAATCTTTTCGACAGTTTAGCTTTCATTGAGACTGCGAACTAACCATATAAGTTACATTTTTGCTTGGTTTAAATCTCCTGCGATGTATATCATCTTGTTCCTCGGCCTTACTCAGCCGGTTACCAATCTCATACTACTGAAGTATCAAAGTAGATCATGGAGGACTGCAGAACGTTATGCAGACAAAAATGCAAGATTTAAATTGTTCGTAATTCAGATTAATTTGAAAACATAAACTCAATCCAAATGACATGTGTTACCCAAGCGTTTTAGAGTGAGACTTCAACAATTTTACTTCTCGTAATGCAATAAAGTAGAAGCGAAACACCCAATTTACATTACCGACATGCTTTTATTAGAACTATAATAGTTAAACAAAAGTTTTTTATGTGAATAATAAAATTACTTGTGTAATAGCACACAAATGTTCACGATCCGGCCAATCCGTCTCGTAAAGTTCTCGTATTGTCTCCCGAAATGTTTTTTGCGCTTGTACCATTGTTCGTAATGCTGCACCGTATGCCTTCAAATCACGATGTAATCTTTCGCATGCTTTGCTTTGCTTCACCAAATTTGCAGCATGTTGATCAAACACATCATCTTGTGTTGCCTTCGCTTTCCCAAGTCCTTCTAATAACTGGAAAAATGGAATTATTTCATTGCATAAAGATTCCGTTTAGGGCTGCTGAAGTCTTCAAGGTCGGATAATCTGATTATATCTACCGGATATGATACGAAATTATTCAGTATTCAGGGTGAACTTTACAATGTAAGCCGTTGCAGCATTTATTTTATCCATCCAACGAGTTGATTTAAGTGATGAGCAGACACATTTAATCTAGTTTCTACGTTTATTTCAGTTCCTTCTACGGCTACTTGCTTATCACTGAATAAATAGAAAACTGTAAACATCGAATATTCGAAATGTCAATAAGCATATTTAATATTTCTTTTAAAAACGAGAAAAAAACTGAAATGAAACTGAACCTTTTCTTTCGCTCGTGCAGTTTGTTTTTTAAGTTGCTTACTGAACAAATCACTCATCTCCTTTCTCTTTTTGTATAATTACTTCAAACACAAGCTAGAAACCCACATACATTTGCAGATTTTGAGAGCTTGAAAACTGAAATTACATAAACAGCAAAAGAAATTCGAAATTTCGAAAAGAAAAAGAAGACCGAAAAAATCGATCTCGACGAAAATCAAAACAAGAAAGTTTTCTTTCCTATTCACTATATTAAATCTTTTTAATCGTCTTCACTTCATTTTATTTTCTTCTAAAGTAATCATAAATTGGAAGATCGAATAAACAACAAATGTAACAATTTATGTACAATTCAATGTAATGAAATGAACCAATAAAAATGAATGAAATGTGCCAATGAAACAACAACCAACAGATCGTTTTAATCCAAATGTCTAGGATTCGAGCCATCAATCAACAGTCTCAAAAAAACACATAGCTCAAACCAATGATGTTATTGCTGCTTTTACAAACTTTCTTGTATACCTTGAACTATTCCTAATACCATTACTCCCAAAACTAGCTTACCACTAAGTATTGATCATTTAACAGGTTTAAACAACATCATTCATTTTTCACACAAATATTTTCTTATACGCAACTGTTGCTGGAGTTATTCCTGAAATGTACAAATAGAGACATAGTACCCTTGCGAGAATTTTTTCATAGGCATATATTTCAGGATGACTATTTTATAGAAGAATATTTCCGTAATAATACTGATTGTAATGCTGTTGAGAGAGGAACAAAAATTTAATAATAATGACTGATTTATCCGGAGAAATAATTTTTCAATCAATTTCTTAAAAGGCAAAGGGAGAATAGGGAAATTAAAAATTCGATTATCCAGTAATAAATGTTGCAATTTGATCCGTATCACACGTCTCGAGTTGTAGGCTATTACCAAATTGATTCTTTTCAATGCTTGAGTAATATCCGAATCTTATAATTCTCAAGGAGTAAAGAAAAATATCCATGGAAAAATCGTTTAAATTACATAAAAAAATAAAATCAATGAAAAAATATACCTCAAAAAAACGTTTTAAGATAATAAACAAATCCAAATACATATTAGTTAGCTTTACTTTCTATCAGTATTCTGATTCATAATTACTGCCTACAGAATATGAAATTTAGAAACTACTTTACATTAAAAGGGAAAAATCACATCCAGACTACTTGTGGAACAATTATTCTAATTAGTGTAAATACAATCAGTTATCCCCAATATTACAAAAATGAACGATAAAAAATATGAATGATAGCAACAGACTCGAGTTACGTGGAAAAAAAAGAACAACCCAAATAAAAACGAGCAGGTAATCATGGATGAGATGAAATATGAATGTAATTATCTGGATAAATTGTTTTGAGTTATTTGCATAAATTAAATGTTCACACTACTTCATATTGTTAAGGTTATGTAGGAATAGTTAAAGAAAAGAAAATAAAAAATGCAAAAACTTTGATTAAGAAACGTTTCACCGAATCATAAGTTTTTCTAATTTTTTTTTCTCGAACTACCTCATTTTTTTTAAATGAATCAATCAATAAACCGCTTTTCAATTTTTTTGCAAATAATTTATCGAAAATTAACAATAAATTGAAAAACTATAAGAAATAGATAGGCTCAAATGTAATTATAACTGCCTCATCTAACAAATTCTTGGCAAACTCCACAATCTACAAATTCCACGTTCCACAACCCATCGTACGGTCTTCCCTTTTGATTAAATATAATAATGACATCTTTTGTACATTTGATAGGAATCAATGAATAAAAAAAAGCGACAAAATCTTTGTCATCTCACTCCCGTATATTTTCATTCCTCTTTTTCTCCCTTCATTTCTCTTATAAAGAGAACATTTACTTATGAAAGAGCACAGACTAATACGACATGGTTCAAATCATCGCCTATGTCAGGTTGATTGACTATCTATGCAAACATTTGGTCAAAAGAAGTTAAGATAACCTATCAACGGGATTGATTGTCGACGGAAAAGAGATAATGATGATCATACATATCATTTAGGATGATCGATATCAATTCTTGATCTAACCGAACTTTGAAGTGTTATTAAAATTGAAGGAACAAGCGAAATATTACGAGGATTTTTATTTGGATAATTGACAAAATTGAGAATTATCAAAAACCATTCGGAACGATTCAACCAACCAATACATATCTGCGAACCACTCACTAGATAATTAAGAAAGAATAGTACAAGATGCTATACCTCACCAACGTACTAGCTGTAGTAGTTTAGGCGACCATTAATATTGAATGGAATGGTTTCTGCAAGCTGCTCGGTATTTCCAAAAAACATATGATAGGTTTTATCGGGCTTCCACACCATGATAAACTCTTATTCCACTAGAAAGATTTATCATAGTACAATGATTGCTATGACATTGTACATATTTATTCGAAACAATAAACTGTCTCACTTAACTGTAACTAGACAAAAGAAAAAAGTAAGGTGGAGTCATATTTGTTTGCTATTAACGAAATGTTTGACGAATATGTATCTATACTACCTACTCAGATCGACAATTCATTAATTAACTCACCATCTGTATGTTTAATGAGTGCATCATAAACCTTACCCAAAATCGACGAACATATCATGAACCTTATCTAGAATCGATGAACATATCACGAAATCTACTTAGGTCGACAATTGATACATTAATTAACTCACCAGCACTTCATCCTACCTTATGGGGATGTCACAACCCATTCCACATTAAGCAGTAGGCTCACTGTCGCATCATTCAGATCAATCGTTCATTTAGTACGCACACACATTCACAAATATATGTAACACACACATACACACACACACACACATACATACATACATACACACACACACACATACACACACACACACACACACACACACACACACCTTCACACATACACCATACACCCATACATATACACATACATATACGGATATATTAAAGTAAGAAGGATAGTTTAGAATTTGTAAAAACCCATCGTTAGGTAAACCCAATCATAATCATATACATTTCCTCCTTTTCCTCCCTAACTTGACCTTCCCATTTGTTTAATTCCATCTCAACTAATGAATCTGAAATTTAAGTGGACAGAAATTAAGAATATAAAATAACATTTATGATGGAAAAGAAGAAACATTACACATCTCATTGATAAGCAATCAATATGTTAACAAATTTATATTAGTCATCATTTTCAGAATGTTACTTAATATCCTTGTTTTTCTTCTTCTCTCAACATTCTACAGTTAAAAATTACCTGGTCATTTACCTCCATTAATGAGTAGAGAAAAAAAAATTCTATTCTTTATTGAAAAATTATGTTACGACAAATTAGTGCGAAATAAGAGTACTTTAAAAAGACAGGTTTTGTCTATTAACTTAGCACTGTTCTTAATTTCCATCCCTACCCTCAAGATCATCTTACTTCTGTTTGTAAAGAGAAATGGAAAAAGCCTCACGGCAGGAAATACTTCTACTCCCGCTTTGTTTAGGATGGCAATGTATCGTTCAATGTAGCAGCAATAAAGGGGTCAATCCAAAGTTCATGTTCTGAGAAAAAAAGATGGCTTTCATCATTTTTTTGAATGATAGAAATGCACTACAATGATTATGAAAATTGAGAAAAAACTCGATACATTACCTGAGCCAAGTAAAACAAGTAGTCTTAAATTCCATAAATCAAGGAAAATTTGATGAAAATAGTGTCGCATATCCAATGCAGCCTGTGACAACTGTTCCAGAGCAGAAGACTATCGGTTACCTCATAAGTTACATTTTTGCTGAGGATACAAAAATCAGTAAAATATTACTATGGAAATAAATTGTAGGATATATACAACCGAATCTTGCAAATCTTCAATATGTGGATCATAAACTTGATGTTAGAGTTGTGCTGAAAAAAGTTATCATACTTGACCAAGTGCATAAATAATCACTGATAATCGCTTTACTAAAAACGATGCACGTTTATGCGCACAAATATAGAGACGCTCTAAATGTAAGGAATAAAATGATATACTTTATATAAACGAGGTAAAAGTTCCCAGAATAATGTGAACAGAAATCATGTAATCTAAGAAAATCTCTCAAAATTACAAATTTCAACTTATTATATGCTTAACAACAAAAGAAAAGGGGAAATTTGAAACAGTAAGAAGACAGTAAAACTTGAAATAATGTATAGCAGGCGGCAAACAACTAACAAAACTGATAGGCAAATAAAACATTACATCGTGTTTTCTCCTAAAGCACTGAAATATTTGGTAGGAAAATTCTAAGACTTGCAACATCGCTATCTGAAATAGATTCAAAATTAAACAAATCAACTCAAAAACCAAGTAGGAGAGAAATATGGATGGCTCTAAAGGTGGTCAAGACGAATAGTGTCAGCACATATAACATCAAAAAGTGTAGAACAAAATGAAATAGTGATTGGAAACAAGAGAAGCCCTTAGTTAAAAAAAAAATGCTGACAGGAGACAAAAATATCGAGAAGATAAAAATATCGAAAAGCACTCCATCAAACATATTAATGTGCAAAATTAAACATCCGAAACTGAAACTTGATCAATATGCGGTAATGGTGGTGATAAAAGAATACTAATATTAGAAAAAAAGTAACAAATGAATTGGATGATGGTATGAATCAGCAAAAAAAAGCGCTTGACACAGCACTTGTAAAATATTAAAGGAAATACTGAATAATGTTTATACACCTAAACATTGAACTAAACACCAATAAATGAAAACTTTATGGATTACACAACTCTCAGGTAACTGCGAAACATAAGAAACCAGCCGATGTATTGGGGTAACATCGCCAACCATAACTATAATATATAAATCATTAAGGAAAGAAGAAAAAAGGGAAGAGTTTGGCAAATTTTAATGAAATGTTTGTAGATAAATAAGTAATCAATCATTGTACACTCCGAATAGCAAAAATTTAATGAATCTCTTAATCCTTATGAAAACGATACTCTACTGTTACATGATGAATAAACTGAATGAACACTGGAAAGGATACACAGAGAATACTATGTAGGACACTTCTATGAGCTCCAAACACGTCGCTGATATTCCGGTGGTGCCACTTCGTAATCTGTTTCAATATCAAAAAACTTATGACGATTAACTTCGAGGAATTTCAAAAAATTGTGCACTTGATTCACAATAGCTTCAATCGTTCGATCACTCCAATTTGTCAATCTGTAACGTGAAAACACTGTGAACCAGCTGCTACCAATTGTTTTTCGTAAAATGAAAACAAATTAGAGAAGTTTACCAAATAATATACAATAAATTTATATTAATATTTGCATTTCAGTGCGAAGTTAATAGTCATATACTGCCGAAACATCTGGAAATCAGTATAAAGTAAACAATCTACTAATGTAATATCGTGTTACCATGCCAGTAGAAATTTATTGTATGGCAAACTGCTTCATTTCCTTTCATTTTCAAAGATTTTACATTTTTGGTGATGTGAATTCTCTTCTCTATGCCTAGTCATCCATTTTGGTAAGGAAAAAAAGCTACAGAATAGTGAAATGCAAAGTAAACCATAAGATTGCTAAATCCTCAATCAAAAATGGAAATGTTAATAGCTGCCAAATCCTTTTTTCCCCTTCCTCAAATAATTTCAAAAAAAATATGATTGCCAAATTCCAATATGAGGATAAACTGAAAGTAATGTTGATATTAATGTGAAAAACTTACCCCAACATATGACCGAAACGAACAAACAAACGAAGGAGATGAATGAAACCATAGTATTCAGAAGGCTTAAACTTGTCATAATCGTCCGTAATTGAATCTAAAAAGAAAAAAAAAGGCGGGGAATCAATGAATAAAAACACATGAATAGTACAGCTTCGTTTCGAGTGATTTAAATTCAGTCGAATTCCCTAAACATTTCAAGCTGTGCATGGAACAACAATTGTTTGACAAATTACAATAATAGGAAATAATCATACTGACCATCACCATCGGTCACATCACTACGTTTTTTCTTCGTATCTTTTGTTCCTCCCTGAAAATTAATGATGAAGTAATTGTTTAATAAAAGTAAGGTTGTGGAAATGGAAATTTCCTCTAACACACCTAAATCTCTAGTTGTATGGCAGAAAACGTGCAAACTGCTATAGACACCGATGGAGAAAATTTGCACCTGTTTCACCTTATGTTGAGAAAGGAGGTCGGCATACTGAGGTCGCTCAAATTTGTACAACAACTGTAATCCCAATGAATTGTTAAAGTAATCCTGAAAGATACAAAAATAATGAAATATATCAAATATTTCGTAAAAAAGACCAAATCTCATCTATAATACATAATGATCCTGATCCTGAAAAAATCAAAAACAAAGAAATGGATGGCATTTGGATCTTGAAAAGAGATCTAATTTACCCAACATTATACTTAAACAATCATAGAGGGAGTTGTGTAGGATAGAAAAATTTGTGATAGGTTGCGAATGGAATAAAAACGAAGTAGAAATCAAATGACCTGTATACCGTAACTGCTCTCAACCAAGGTAACCACCATGGAATTAAGTTGTGTATCATCGCTTCCAAATTCAAACGTTAAAGTATCTTTCGCTTCTACACATGTACCCATATAATCTGCATACTGTAATAAGAGAAATATTTTTGATATTTGAATATCAGTTCAAATACTTGAATATTCGATTCAAGATCCAAATGTTGGCTGAATCAATCATTAAGTAATTATTCTTCTGCAAAATACCCGGCATAAGATTCAAAAGAAAAGAGAAATACACCCTCATTTTCCCTTTCCGTTTGATGCACTCTGCTGATCAACAAATTGATTGATCTGTTTTTCTTTTTTTTTTTTTTAAACCTAACATCGGAAATGTTTACTATCAGGGTGACCAACACCGGTTATCGAAGCAAGATAATAGTAAAAATTTGCATAGCCAACTTCATTTATTTATAAATTTACATAGTACCATCTTTGCTTCCTAGCGACAGATAAAGCGACTGACATTTAGAAACAAATAAGATATTGAGTGATAATAATGAGCTGGTTCTCAAGGAGGCAAATACTTTGTACAAATACGATATTATCTTGATATTCTAACAAACTGTTCATCCTTTAACCCCTATAAGTTAGATTTGATCAAACCTGACGAACAATGCTGGCTACTGTATGGCGTGCTGGAAGTCGTGGGAGATACATCTGACGATTAACCATATCGTGATCATCGACCAGAATGTCCTTCAGCACTGATGGTATCTAAAATTAAAACAGAATCCACATATCTAGAGGGTATAAGTATCGTGGAATGTATTGTAAAATTTAAGTAATCCTAAGGCATATGATTTGAGCTGTTAATTGCAATATTTCCACCAATAATCCTTGACGATCAACAATATACCTTGAAATTCTAAGCATCATTTCTCATTACGCTTGAGAAATGAAAATAGTATTTAAAATGCTCCAAAAGGAGGGTATCTTCTGCTATTCTTTCTTTCTTTAAATAGATAAGAAATGAGCTGTTACTAGACAACAAATGAGAAATTCAGACGAAGAGTGACTGCCAGAAAACTGGGATTCAAACATATATAGTAATAAGATGGATTACAAAAATAAGGTCAGGACAAACACTTACATCAATTTTGATTTCATTTTTCCTGACAAAATCTGAAACTGGTTCGCTCTCCAGCTGCGTACCCGGTTTACGTTTTCGCATAGTCCCTGAACAAAAATTCCCATTTTTGAAACTTTTCTAACTGAATGAACTCCCATTTTAAAAATAACTCATTACATTTTCTGCTTTAAAATTTTACCCTTTTATTGATCATTCCTTCAAAGCAACATACCTTTGTTAGAACCAGAAATTTGCGCGTATCATTTCAAAATATGCTACCCCTTCTCACCAATCAAAAAGTAAGAAAAACCGTAACAGCAAACCGAAACAGTAAAGCAACAAAATAAACTGATTACAAGTTTGTCATTTCACATGGATGAGATATTACCTTACAATATCTATTCAACTCTAAATTCTCCTGATTTAACTCTAAATTCTCCGGAAGACCCGAGCAACGATTACTTCATGGGACCTAACCTAAAACATCCCTTACAGCATCAAATTTCTAGAAATATATAATTAAACAGATAACGAAACAGAAATAGATAACCTTTGTCCGATACAATACTAGCAGCTCGACTTGTCGATGTTCCACGCTTATCCGATGGTGTACTCCCTCGGCTATCGGGTCCACCACTCCGCTTCTCATCCAGAACATTCGATTTCCGACTACGTCGTTTGTTTTGCGCTAACCGAGCCTGAGCATCTCTCATTTCCGCCTAAAGAACTGGAAATTTTCTCGCATCAATCTTGGCCAGCCCCCAATTTAATTTTATTTTTCCATTAGCTTACTTGGGATTCACTGATTTCATTCTGCGGCTATTTTTTTTTTTTTTTGCCCTTTATAAAATGATGGACATCAATTAATCCGACGATAAGAAAAAAGCTAATTACCTGTTGTGTTAATTGATCTCTATGAAATTTGCAAGAAGGAAAGAGATGAATTATTTTAATAAAAGCTTGAATAGATCATTTCATGAGAAAGCTTGAACAAACCAATAAAACCTGAATAGACCATTTTATGTACTTTTTTTTTCTATTAACCTCCCATTACATTTACCAAATTTACTTTCACACGCATATCAAGTACTCTTGTCAGTCACTTTTTTTTCCGGTGGGACCGTATTCTCATCATTCTAAAACATTATTTTATATGAACTATGATAAGACGATCAACAACGATTAACAATGTTTGAAACTAAACTGATTTTCCAGCTCCTTCAACCACTGATGAGCAATTAATTGTTTAAAAATTTATAAACCTAAAATATATGCGAACATTACCAAGTCTTTTTTTCGTGTCCTTTTTGGAAGCCCTTTTATAAAGATAAGAGAAACTAAGTATTTAAAATAATTTTTGATTCCTTTCCTCATATCAGATCTCCATTTATCAGTGAACACGGCTTACCCAATAAAAAAAGAATGTTTGAAAAACCAAACAAATTCAAAGTTGTAAAGGCTCAAAGTTATAAAAAAAATAAATGTAAATAATGAAAGTCCAATTTATAAACACTGCAATACAACAAATTTTCATGTTCTTGGAAATTAAACAAACAAAATTTCCTTTAGACATCTATACACACCCTGAGATTTCTCTCCGTTCATTGTCCAATAACAAATATACATTTGAAGATGCGATTCAAGAAATTTCAGAGAAAGTTAAGTTCCAGGAAAGTTGTGCTTGAAAGTTAATCTTTCCATGAGAAATAAATCCACAGCAATAGTACCAATCGTTCAACCTATTCATTACATTATTTGCACTACATATTAAGCTAGTGAGACAGTCAGTACTAGAGCAGGTCGATCAGATGACTGAAATATGTAGAAGCTGAGTTAAATACGGCATAAAAGATGATTTGGACTTTTGGCAGTCAGCTCTCTAAGATCATAATTAAATACTACGTAATAAATAAATGATTATCCAATCTCATGTAAGATAGCAGTTATCGAAGTTGTGTAGGAAGAAAGAAGAGAGACAATCCACCTTAGTCATATTTTCCAGAAAACCTGAGAAGTCTCGTCCTAATTCAAATTGACCAGATGACTTAATCTTATTCACTCCCCTCTCTCTTTCCCTCACCTTCCCTTCTTGAGCTGGAAAAAAATACCCTACGTTTGATTCATCATAAACATTCGTCCTAAAATTAAAATGAAATTTAATAAAAACTTTATAAAATTGATAGTTATGACGCAATGTACTTTACAAAAACACGTTCATAAATAATGGAGCAAACAAAGAGGATTATAATATTTTTACGGCAGTAGTTCGAAGCAGAATTAAGAAATCAGCTCTAGAAGATCATAATTAAATAATACGTAATAGATTATCTAATCTTTAATTTTCATAATAGACTTCCTCCATTGTGAATTACTGTTACGGTAAGATATTTCATAAAGTTTAAATGACAAATTCCTGAATAATCAGTTCATTAGGACTCCCCTTTACCCCTCTGCAATAATCCATTTCTGTAGTTAATTCCGAAGACACAATGGTTTATCGTATGGTACCAGTAACTTCGAAAATGCAACTGAGAAGCTAGGATATCATATTCAGCAGCAACAACGTTTGACTGTGGATGTATGGACGTCCTATCCAACCAACACCAACAACATGCAAACGTGGGTGTTTTGCCCAACAATAACAAGGTGTGAAACGTATATAAATATATGTGTATTTATTTATTGATTAATTTATTTATGGGCATTAGTAAAACTCAACATTGTCATCTTTTAAAAATTTAGAAAAAAAAACTTTTGTTGATTGAAATTACTAGTTGAAACATTTGAAGGAACCTTTGCACGCTCCACATTAGCTGTTGTATATTCTAGAAAACGACTACGTGTGCTGCTATGCTTAATTTTTTCGTCATGTCGTTGATTCCAACCCTAAAAATTGAAATGAAATTTGATAAACACTAAACAGAATAACCAGCTTAACGACGGTCAAATGAATCCGGGAAAGACACATCTGAATTAGTTATGTCTGATGTATATATCTGAAATAAATATACTTGGTGTGGAGTTGCATATCACTAAAGCTGTCTGAAGCAATTTATAAAGAACATAAATATCATACCTGATAGTGAACGGTATAAATGGGTTCTCCATCGATGCTATGCTCCACGTTAATAATTTTTGCTTCATAATAAAGATTATCCAAGTGTTGACAGAGTACCTTGGCATGTAATTCGTAAACATCTGAGGCTTTCACAACTTCCTGTCAAATATGATTATAAAATGATTATAATGAAAATTCTAAAATCTACGGTTAAAAAGTATGTAATCAAAATCAAACTCTGAAGTATATCGTAAGTTATTCGCACTACAAATCAGTTAAACTGAATGATACAAAACCATTCATATTCTGGTCTTTATCAAATGATATCATGTTTTGGGAATTTCCGAGTATTTCTCCGGAGGTATTAAGCACTGCAGTATGCTAATATATGGAAGACAGCTAAATGTATTTCAAATAGTTCTTCAAATTAAAATATAAGAAAATCCAACCTTTGCTGTATCCTTGGTAGCGCTGTTTTCCTTTTTCGGAGGCATCGTTTAAATTCCGTAACAGAAGAATAATACAAAAGAAGAAAAGCAGTGCTAAATTCAAGTAGTTTCTGTAAAAAATATGAAAACTGTTACCGATTTTAAGTGAACAGAAAATCTGACCAAATTCGTTGTCGCATATAAAACAGTACAACAATATCCAAGATTAGCTTTGAAACAAATAATTCATTACAACAATATTACACGCTCCTTTTCTCTATCCTCAGATCTTTCTTTTCTCTTCGGGTTAGCTTATTTATCGGCAATACATATAGATTTAAACGACGCTATTATGTTTGCTTCAATTTGAAATCTATTTCATTAAACAAAAGTTTCACTAAATGAAAGTTTATTATAACATGCTTGTAACTAGGGTTCGTGCGGGATAAGTAGATTTCAAAACATATATATATATATATATACGTATATGTATCAGCGAAAGAATCATTCAATTAGGATAAAAAACATTCTAAATTATTACATAGCTTATTGATGTTTCATTAAATAAAAGTCCTTTACAGTAGATGTCCATATATATCTGCGTTTTTCCTGACAAGTTATTTTTGACTGAAAAAGACCTACAAAAATACTTTTTGGGTTTTTTTTTTCATTTAAAAACTACTTTAAAATATTTTGAACAGATATGTTATTCAGAATCGAGAATTTTGGAGTCTAAATTAATAATAAATAGAGTAGAAAAAAATGAAAGATGGATTAGAAAAATTTAGACAGTAGTTTTTTCGTTCAAAAATTCGGATAAAAAAATCCTGAATAAGTAGAGGAAAAAATAAATAAAAAAGAACCCTATCAGAAGTCCAATTTCAAACAAGTACCACTCTCACTCACTCAAGCAAACTCATATCAACTAGCATAGGAAACCAAACAAGACAAAGAGAAAAATGAAATGTGAAATTTGTACTTTGGGTGAACACATGTAGACGCGGTTCCAGTGGAAACACGAAGCATAAAAATTTGTAACAGGAAAAATACATTGTTACTCCGTAACACCACTCAGTTTGCTGTTTTGAATTGTCCCATCAAACAATGAAAAGTGACAAAAGTTGAACCGACCTGATTTCTGTGTTAAATATTACTCAAATGAATTCATTCTTCCCTTTAATTCAAAAAAAAAAATTTCGGGAACATTTATTCAGAAAATTGAAAATATAACCAACAATGGTAATTGATACAGTCTGCGTATGTTATGTAATTAGCTCTCCCAAATTTTTTTTCAGTTCAATGTACAGCAATTTTTACTTTTCCAAGCTCAAATACGACATTCGATATTTATCCTCTCACCACATATTCTAGTTATATTCCATTCCTCATCAATTTTTCCGCCTTTTCCTCATTCTTTCTTCCGCTTATGTATATTATCATCTACAAAAGACATGTCATAGTAAATCAGGAAAAAAAAGGAAGGAAAAAGACCTTAAAGCACTAAATGCATGGCTCATCTCATGGTCCAGCATCAATTTCGAGATTCTGTATGAACGATTCATTGCTATGAATCAAATATATTACTGAGAGCGCATATGATGTGAAATTGGGAAAACCATCGAATAAAGTACCAACATAAGATATACAGGATTAGTGGAAGATGAAGATATTCAGTGATGACTATCAGTATGGATACATTAGCATACGGTTAGAACGGAACCGGAAAGTACCGGAAAACATAATACACACAGGAAAAAAGGAAAACCGGAAAAAAATGCCGCAAAATTGCCGCCACATAGCTGAATTCATTGTTACATGAAACTAGCCTAACCGCATTTTACCCACTACTTTTAACAAAAGACACGTGATGGCACAATTGCAATCGATAAATATTTGAGAGGTCTAAAATATTACGCGGCGTTCACGGGTATCATCACGCATGCTACGTCTGAAAGAACATGAAGCTCATATAAGATCAAACTTGTCCTAACGTACGCCAATCTTGATGAGAAACGTGAGTGGTATTATGCAGTTCGTGAGTGGTATTATGCAGCCAAGAGGTAATTAATGGGCGCACAAAATATGTCATCGTAAATTTCACGATTGGTCTTTTACTTCCTTTTTTTTTTGGAATTTTGGGAAGTTTTTGATTTGAAAATAAAGAATGATTGGTACTTGAGTTTTCCTCAAGTTTCTAAATCTCAGTTCTACTTATTCAACAATTTTTGGGTTTATTTGCATTAATTAAGGGTCACGCATGAGTTTTCATGATTGAAATTGTTCCTTAAATTTAAAACTATTGTACGAGGTCAAGTGTCGCTTTCAGTGACCTTTGAGACAATATGCCCATATACATTTATGACAAATATGGTATTCATTGAAGCATCAAGCATTAAATGAAACAGTATATCCTTTTGGCGGTACACACGTACGTATGCACATGGTTCGTCGATCTAAGACATGCAAACATTAATATGATGTGACAAGCAATGTAAACACGTACGCGGACTTTACGATGTAGTTTTTCAATGATAAAATTGAGCAAGTTCTTGAGGTGAATCTGATTTCGAATTTCAGTCTTGAAAGAAATATTCATTTTTTTCTAATCTGAATGCAAGCAAGAAAAGAACACATACACAAGACATTTGTCAACTTTAAGCGCTAGATGGAAGCGGTTTATTTCATGTCGTTTATATTTTATCTGTTTATAGTAAACTATTATTTGAAGTTCTGCTCGAAATGCATTTCCTTTTTCTGTCTTCTATAATTTCTTGGCTTAAATTTTGATCCAAAGCCGATATTCTTAGCCAGTTAGGACTTGATTGAATATGAAGGCATAAAATTCCTCGAAAATTTTGAAAAATGTCTTCATCGTTTAAAAAAAAAAAAAAAGAAAAAGAAGAAAAAAAAACCTTCCATGAAATCTGCAAATTTATATTAGTTATTTCTCGATAAAACTGGCATCTTTAAAAAAAGAAAGAAAAGAACATACTTTTCATATGGACCTGATCATCACCATAATTTCTGGAATATTTCAGCCAAAAAGTTCCAGAAAAATAGCAGGATTGGAAATGCAGCGGGATAGATTAGATATTTTGACAGAATATCAAAATCATGCTGATTTCGATGGCTTTGATGACATTACACTGATCAATTGTAAGAAATCTATCCGTTATCAGTATTGTGTCTGAGGTTCCATCGGTGTTTCTTTTTTCTTTTTCAAGAAGCTCAGAAAAAATTTCGAACAAAATAAATTTTGAAGAAAGTTATGGAACACAGATGAGAAAAATTGTTTAAACTAAATTGGAACTATTATCATAAATGCGGAAGAATATGGATCATGTTGTAATCATATTAGTAAGCCTAAAATACTTCTTATGATCGAATTAATTTGACGGTTTGTATCATCGAAAATGTAGTTTTGTTCATTATACTTCCCAATATCTTGCAAAATATTCATTTTAATTCCAAGGGAAACAGATGGAATGTGCAGATGATAGTAAAGCCGTGGTTTGTGACAAACGACCGCTTGATCTATATGGTAAAACAATATGGAAGCCATGCTTGTTCGGCTATATTTGCATCAAGAAATCTGATTGTTAGTATAGTTGGACACTTGAGGCTTTATGCAAGCATAAAGACGTATTCAGCAACAGCATTACCATGCCAACTATTGTTCACTATGCAATCCAACTGATTGATTGAAAATATCAACCAATCATAATATATTATGATTGATTGATATTTTAATGGTATATATTTAGACATACTAATCACGTCAATCATTCCTCTGATCTCTCTCCATTTCCCACCAGATTAAAATCTCGATGGTTTGAAATTACCTGGTCTTTGTGGAGGTAAGAAATCAAGTATGGAGAATAACTAGATAAAGTAGATAAGACGTAATGAACAATATGTGATGTTGAATTGCACAGTGAACAATATTTGGCGTGGTAATGCGTGTTATTGAATACGTCTTTATGCTTGCATAAAGCCTCAAGTGTGTGATAAAAGTTTTTCATTAATTTAGGTGATAAAATTGTACAAGATCGGTTACAAGGGTTTTTTCTTTATTAATTTCACACAGTTCTTACTGCTGCAAAATTTTTTCGAGATTCAAAGTTCCTCAACACATCCATTGGTATTTTTAGTTAACTTTTAGTTACTGCTGGGGCTTCTTTTTTTCCTTTTTTTTTTTTTTTTTTTTTACTTTTTAGTTATTGTTTGTACG
>NW_018108461.1:35446-46723 GCF_000183805.2 Loa loa
TTCTTTTCTTTTCTTATCTTTTAAAAGAATAAAAATTTCACAAACTTTGACATGCAACAATTGATCCTCTTCACTGATACGTGATAATTTCCTTTCACGAGCCGCTTCAACAACAGCTGACTGAATATCCAATTTTTTCTCACCAAGTTGCATATCTTTCAACAATCGTACCCTTTCCTCCATTTTCATTGTTCGTTCATATGTATATTCCGAAATATCTGAATCTGGCTGCAAAAAAAGGAAAAAACAAATTGATTGGTAAAAATTACGGGCAAAAATTTGAGAATGTGAAAATTAGAAATAATAGTTTGGAAGGTAAAGAACAAAAAAAAAAAAGAAAATTATAATGGAAATTCAAAGGTTTTATTTAGCAAATATTACAAAATCAGTAAATATCTTCTAAAGATTGGTTAATCAAAAAAAAAAAAGAAAAAAAAAGTTCAGGTATATCATAACGAAAGTGAAATGAACGAAATACAATATAAGAAATGATATGAGAAATTCGATAATTTATTATTAATTTCATCAGAATACTTATTCAATTATTGTATGTGTCATATTTTCTGATTATGATATACTATGACTTAAATATGCTAATTAATTGATATTAATTATGATATTTAAAGCTAATAAGCTATACCTATCTAATTCATTCATTGTTTATTCAGGAATGAAATAAATTGAATAAAATTAATGAGAATTTTTAAAACATTAACCAATTCAATGACGAAAACTTGTGCTTCAATTCGTAAATGATATAAAAATGTTTCCAAATCTTTCTTCATATTGAATGTATTATCATCCATTTGAGCAATTGTAAATAATCTTAGACGTGTGTTACGCCAAGTTTTATTTTGTTTTAGAAGAAAAGGTAAAAGCATTAATAAACCACCATCATGTACAATCCACCAAACATCTAAATAACCATGTAGCTGAAAAAAAAAAAAAGAAAGAAAGAAAATTAAAAGAGAATCGTCGTCTAATAATCAAAGAAAAACAAACCGAAATTTTTCATATGTTATTTTAAAATAAAGAAATTTTAAAACTATTAAATTATTTCGAATTCAAAATCAAAATTCAAAATTTAAAATGTAGTATTTCAATTTCTTCTTCAACAATCAACAACATCTTTATTTTATATTCGGTAAAAATGGTATGATAAAGATTGAAAAAATACATGGAAATGTAAAAATATATAAAATATAACAGACGTACTTTAACCTGTGAAGATGGAAATATTTTCACATTTTTTGGTACCAATATTGCACAATCTGCAGCATCCGCTGCACGTAGCGTGCTAACGAAACGTTGACAAACAGTAATTTCATGTGATTCAGCCCATTCATCAGGCCATGCAATAACAACCGTATTATGTCGTAAGCCACCCAAACCGGATGTCTATAAAAAGTTACCTTTTCTAGTAATTACAGAAAAAAAAAAAGCCTCATCAATTTAATACAATCGATCAAATGTAGAAAAAAAGTTAAAAATTATTTAAACCTGAACAAGACAATATATTCCTTCGATAATATTATTCACCATTAAGATATCATAAAATCCATGTATTTTATGAAATTTAATCTGTTGATCCATTTCCTAAAAGTAAGAAAAAAGAAATTTTTTTTTCCTTTAATTACAAATAATTGATAAATATTTGATTAATGAATGAAATTTTGGTAATTAATGAAAATTAATCAAAACTTTACTGAAATTTTTGCAAAACTTTCACATTTTCCTTTTTTTTTTTTTTACAGATGTTGACGAATTTCGACGTTGTGTTGACTTAGGTGAGGAGTTTAGTCCGGTCCTCTGTAATAGTGCTTATGAATATCCACGAAATTTTAACTGTGAATTCTATGACAAATTTGCTTGTCAACGTAGCAAACGTTATATCTATTCGTGCATTTGCATCAACAATCACCGAAATGCGTAATTCCTTTCTTGCTTTTTTTTGATCTTACTCCATTAATCCCTTCACTTGTTAGCTTTCATTTTAATTTAATTAACTGGTTTGATTGTTCCGGAACAGAAAAGCTTTCAATCTCATGGACGAAATTAAAATTTGTTAATCTCAAGAAAAAGATGAAAATACAATGGTAGGAGTTGTATGAAACAGGTGGAAGCGATAGAGATTTTTTCGGAGTTCATAAGCCTCCTTATTTGTTTTAGCTATGTTTTCTTTAACGATCAAATAGCCAAAAGCATTGCTGATCCTGAAATATTCTGACGGCTACATGAAGTCATGTGATTCTACTATTTTGAAAGTTTTGCTCATTTTTCTTTACTTATAGTAATATGAAGACCTGTGCCAACACAACATTTTGCAGCAAAGGATTACCTGAAAAAGAAATTATATCATCCACTACGAAAATACCGGAAAGAACGACCATTTACACTACTGTTGTTCGCACTACCATCATTCAAAGTTCAAGTGAGTATACCCGTTTTTCCTGTTTTCCAAAAGAATTTCTCAGTAAATTATTTCCCTTCTACAGAAATCCTCAACTGTACTTGAGATTTATCTCCCTCGTTAACAACAAGTTTTAGAACTGGTTTCATGATTCTGATTTCTGGATTTAATATCTTGCAAAGATATCTTTGGTGTTCAAAATTAAACTACAGTTTATTTTACATTTAAGGCCTTTTTGTATCTAAATGCTCGAACAATCTTCACCTTTCGAATTCTAACAAATTTGAAATTCCAGCTCGAAACAGAATAACACCTCAAAGGAAATTTCATCCTGGACCACAGTTGTCTGTGCTTTTGAAAGCTCTCTTTTCCATCCTCTCAATACTAAATTGCTATTATAATAGCAGATAATATATAGAGGGAATTCTGGAAAGTGTTATGATGTTGAAGCAAAAAACGGAAAAACCAAATTGTAATTTGCGATAATTACTAAGAATTATATTAAATTATAAAATAACTGTTCTGATATACCGATGGCTGCAAACAAAACGAAAAAAGCACCATCTTATAATAACCGGTCAATACTCAACAGTGCAAACAGGTCAGCGATGGTCTAATGTAGATCAAGTAAAAGATTTGAACCAGTAAAAGTCTCCAACAATGATAATCATCAAAATTCTAACTGAAAACCAAAATCATAAATGTGACCGAAGTTCTTATGTAACTTCATGTCATACTGCGATTGCGTAAGGATATCTCAAATGAATGCAATTTTAAACTCAAATATTTTTTAATTTCATCACAGACCTGGATTAACATTTAAATTATATTCTATGACATTGTCGCATAATGAAATGAAATAGAGAGAAACTACAGAAAACTTGTGTGTACCACTGAAGCAATAACACAGATATGACATAAATGAAAAACATGTTTTGTAAAAGTTAACCAAATGGAAATGTTTATGAGGGGAAGATATGATTCTTAATTAAGGATGTATCATCATGTTCACATTGAAGCAGCAAAATAGACGAAATAGTACATGGAAGTAATTATTTAATCATTGCCTTCAGGAATGTGTAAAAAATACAGAAAAAAAAACTAGCAAAGGTGATAGCAAAAAATCTCATTCAGCAAAAAAAAAATGCTGATAAATGAAACCTGAAAAGATAAAAAGACACAAGGAAATTTCAAACAGAACTGAGAAACCACTGAATATCATAGATGGTGAAATTTGTATGTTTCCAGATCATTTCAATTTGATAGAGTCAACATCAATGCCTGTCATTTGGAATATATCACACATATGCAGATATTGGAAATTTTAAAGTTAAACAAAGATCTTTTATTTCACACTTCAAGTCTTAATTTTTCAAAATAAAGTTACAAAGATATAAATTTAAATTTCAGCCAAAAAGTAAATAAGTCAGTCATGTCACACAAATGCGCCAAATTTTGGACTAGTAAGTAAAACTAGACCGGTTGTTATGATCTAAATGATAGGCTTATACAACAACACTCAAACTAGGAATTCGGTCACTGAGATAAAATTATATCTTTTCCCGCAAAACTATCACACAAAAGAAATGCCGAAATGGAATACAATCAGTGAAAGTGAAATATATAGATGGCACACTATAAATGAATAAATAAGATGCGTTACATAAATAAATGCTATAAAGTTGGATTAGTCTTAAATAAATTTTGAGGATCTAAATTAAATACCAAATATTACAGTGAACAAAGCTTCAGCTGAATACATAAAATATGCAAATAAATGAATTTCAAATGAAAAGAAAAAGTGAAATTAAAAAATCAGGAAATGCGATCAATCACAACTCGAGAAAAAATCAATTGCAGTTAGCAGTGAAATTGATTAAGCCATTGTGGATATGTATGAGAGGGAGACTGTAGTAGAACGACTATATGCGGATATGATAAATTGTAATAGAATGGCTATAATGTGGATATGACAGGCTTTAGCAAAATGATTATAGGAACGATTAAATGAAATGCAAATTAAGATAGGTATGGAACATGGAATTTCACATAATTCTTTTTTAAAAATAGATTCCAACATTCACCGGACATTTTTCAACTGTATTTCAAACTCCTTTCCGGATATTCCGATAAGTCTCGCGTAATGCGGGAATAACAGTAGTAGAGTGACATTAAGGCAGAGTAAGGTATATTCATTTCCAAAAATATGAAATAAATTGACAATGTTTCATCAGAGAGTTGCAACTAATGCTATATAACTTAAAAGCAAATAACTGGAAACTTTCGATAGCTAATTCCTGATTATTCCCTATTATCAGGAAACAAATGGAACCGTAAGAGTCGATCACAGCACCACTTAAGAATACCACATTTCGTATTTTTGGAATTTTAATTGATTTGTTTTGCAAACGAGGGTAAATCCCTGGCGCAGCTACAGTGATCGAAGTCCACTGTCAAATTATTATCTGATAATTTCCGCCGATTTTATTTTGGATTTCACATCCAAAAAAAACGTATCATTCATGAAGGAAAATTAGCAGATTACGACATAACGAATAGACAACAGAAGCAATGAGGGTAGAAGTTTTAGATAATAAGTGCAGTGTTCGGTGAGTCCAGTGAACCAGCGGTTGACTTACGTTGAAGCAAAAGTTTTCTAAAAATATTTCATAACTACTGTCAGTTATCATTTCTTCAAATAACAAATATAATTATAGAATGAAAGAGTTTCTAACAGCACAAAAATCTATATTAAAATCAATGTGAAGAAGCCACGATATTCATAGCTTTTATTCGGAAAGTACCCATATCACTATTCTTAATTACTTTAAAAAAGAAGATATCCTTGGAATTATTCACCATATTCAACGGACATAAAAAACGCGAAACTTATGATAAAATTACCCGGAAAACTAAGACATACTCAGAAGCAACAAAGGTACAAAAAGCTTGGTGCAATTTTTAAATGCAAAAAATAGTCTATTAATTAAGCCACCTTAAGACACATGAGATGAATAAAATAAATGTATAAATTTAATTGAAGCCATCTTATGAAATATCACGTAAAAATTTAATTAAAGTCACCCTTAAGAAATATGACATGAATAAAATAAATGTATAAAATATTTTCATCATTTGCAAGACTAACTGACAGACCTATCGAATGGTGTAATACGATTTATACTCTGCTGTGAATCGAACATCGAGGTTATTGTTGAAATAATTGAACTGAATGATAGTTTCGATAACGATCGTCTTACCGCAAAATCATCTAAACCACGATGTACAGCAACCGGCCAATCACCCATTGCTAGGCGTGCTTGATGTTTATAAAACTCTGCACAAGCCAAACTTTGCTGAGTTGGCTTCCTAAATGTTATGTTCTAAAGTACACACCAGAAATAAGTGACTATTTGGCCAATAAAAAAAAGAACCAATTAAAGCAAAAGCCCAAAATTTTGGCTTCGAAGGGTACAATTTTTTTTTTTCTTTAATACACTTCAATATTCTGACAAAATTAAGCGACTACGCCAACTGACTTACAAATCAATTATAACATGACGGAAAACTTATAAAATTGGGAACGATGAAATGTAATTAAATCAATTATTTGCCTATATAGTCTTAGTAGCAAGGACGAAACGACAACGCTGACGGACGATAAAGCCATTGCTGCTGCTGCCATCCACGGTTGAATTGCAAAACCCCAAGGCATGAAAACACCTGAAATGTTAGATTGACATTTTACGGCAGAATACTATTAGCAAACCACACCTTCTCAATTTTATCAAGGATTTAAACATTAAACCGATCCACACACAATGAGGATAGCTAATTCAAAATTAATTTCAGTAACTGATCAGAGATAAAATACAGATATTGGGCCTCCAAATAAGCCTTTTTTAATGATTTTCAAATTTGAAGACCGATAAAACCATTAAATTAAGAGTAAATCTGAAAACTTTTCATAACTCAATGATGCTGTTGAATTTATTTCCAATTCAACATTTATTACTTTTTTCCCTTGCCTTTTTGCCGTTCATATCCTTTCAGTCGTAAATGTTCTTTAAGTCATGTTCAATAAGATCATAAATTAAACTAAGTAATCCCTATCAAGATTAAAAAACTAAACCTAAGGAAGAAAAACTAACCGGCAGCGACAGGGATACCAATAATGTTGTATAGTACAGCGAATAAAAAATTAAGTTGTATACGACGTGTCGTCCGTTTCGACAAATCAATCGCTGCTACCACATCAATAAGATCATTCTGCATGACAGTAAAAACACTAATCAGTTACATACTTACCTGTATCAATCAATTTTGTTTCATCAATCACTGCTTTCATGAAGGTAATTGGCATTTTTCCGAAAATGGCTTTCTACTTCTCCCAATTCAAATATATGTAAGAGACAGTAATAGTTAGTAAGAAAAAAAATCAGAAAATACACCTAATTACAGATACTATGAACTGAATAATGCTCAACCGACATCCTGTTCTAAAATAAAATTAACTGAAAATTTTACCTTAACTAAGACGATACCTGCACTTTCAATTGCAACATCTGAACCGGCTGCAATAGCAATGCCAACATCAGCACTAGCTAAAGCTGGACTATCATTTATTCCATCACCAACCATCGCTACCCGCTCTTTCCTTCCCTGAAATAGAGGACAAGGAAAACCAGATGATATTTTTTCGCATTCCATATAAGAACATATACCTTAATGTTAAATGATTTCAATTAGCCCATTAATACATATGCCATAAAACTGAAAAAAATTATCTTAGAGAAAAATATAAAGCCATATTTACATGAAAGATAGCGGAAAAACTACTAAGAAATTGAAAAGAAGACTGAAGAGGAGTGCTTGGACAGGATTTAAGCAATAGGAAAGAAATTTAAGTTGCAGTAAGATGAAAAGCGAATTCTCGATAACCAACTAACATACCACTTACAATATCAACATAACATACCAGCGCAGAAACTTGTTTTAAAACCTATTAGCATCGAAACTTGTTTTAAAACTTATTAATATGGTCAAAAATTATTATTAAATTTTAAGTTTACAAATTAATAGTAGCATTATTTTCAAATTTATTTTTCAAGAAAGTGCTTAGAAAATACCTGCAACTGTTCAATTTTTATTCGCTTTTGATTTGGTAAAACCTCAGCAAATACTTCACGGATACCAACTTGTCTAGCGGTTGTCTCTGCAGTACGAGCATTATCACCGGTCAAGAGTATTACTCTGATATTCATACGCTGCAGAGCCCAAACAGCAAGAGCACTTTCGTCCTTCACTATATCTGCGATACTTATTATTGCGACAAGGTAACCTGGAATATGAAAGCGACATTATGCATTATGTGATCACTTTAATACTAATATATCGTTGCAGTGTCTTTTATCTAAGTACTCCGATAATTCTAAACGATACCTATTTATTTAACCTATCTCACATCAATATTTGAAAGTTACAAATTTGAAAAAATTCATAGGAGAAGATTTCATTAATTATAAATATTTCCCCACCATTTATTGCACACATAACAGATATGTGACCAGCTATCTGCTCCTCCTTAATAAGATTTCCAACATATTCATCAACTGGAACTGCATTTTTCATCATCCATCGTTCGTTACCGATTACAACTCGAAGTGGCTTATTATCATTAAATATATCTCTATTAATACCTGCAAAAAGATTGCAATCTAATTTCTTGTAGTCAACAAAGACCATGAAGTAAAATTTAAAATCAAAAATTCAAGTAGCAATAATGATATCGAATATTTTCTATTGAACAAAAATATAATTGAACAAATAGTACGGATAACTTTATATTTTAATACAACGTGATGTATAAAAACAAATCCTTTCTTTTTTCTTCCCTGTAACAATATATGAAGGTATTAATTACAAATGCCTGGAAAATTCCTCTTATAATCGTAATGCAAGATGAATCATTTTGTACAGAAGTTGCCACTAAAAGGATTTAGAGAAAAACAAACAAATAAAAACAAAAAGAAAAACAAAAACAGAACGCGATTAGCATGTTGAAGTACTTGAAGGAAGCAATATCCTACAGCTTACCGTAATGTTCGTTCCTAATTAACTTGACATCACCACTGTTTAATTTAATTATCGAATCAATCTGGGATCCCTCCTTTTGTGCTGTACTATGCAACATATCATCAATTTTTCGCACTTCACAAACAATTCCATTTCCAGCTGATGCATGAAATCGTCGCACAGTGGCCCATTCTTTCGTATTTAACCACTATGATATAAAAATGCATAACTGCAGAAGAATTGTATGAATCAGAAGATGGTTTAGATGAGAATTTAGAAAAGTTTTACTGGAAATTTTCTATGATTTTCTGACAAAAACTCATTTAACATTACTTACTTCTTTTACAAAAGAAGTAATTGAATTTGCAATTGGATGCTCGCTGTTTGATTCAGCCGAACCAATGGCTGCGAATAATTTCAGTAGTGATAAATGATTTTCCAGAATCAACGTGTGAATTACTACTACTCGTGGACGACCTTTGGTTACGGTGCCAGTTTTATCCATAACAACTGTTGTGATCTGGAAAACTAAAACTCACTTTCCTTATCTATATATATTTAAAAACGACTAAAGATAAAATGCAAATGTTTTCACTGAAGGAAATCATTTTAATTGTTGTTGAAAGTTTCAAAAAATTCATTTCTTGCTTAGATGGACCATGCATTTACTCAATAGTTGCTAAAACTTACAATTCTCAAATATCCCAAATCATTGGAAGAGGTTTAAGAAATAATTAGTGCTTACCCTATGGGCCATTTCTAACGGTTCACCACCTTTAATGAGTATTCCATTAACAGCACCGATACCTGTACCAACCATCACTGCTGTCGGTGTTGCCAAGCCTAGTGAACAAGGACATGCTATTGCTAACACTGTGATGGCTGCTTCAAAAGCGCGCTTCAGTATGATTTCCATCTTTGTCCTTTGATCCTGAAAAGAAAAAAAGAAAAGAATTACCAGTTTTCAAATATTTCTCAGCCCACAACTACGGATCTTAAACCAACGCCTTCCCTGAGAATTTAAATCACACATTCCCTAGCAGCAATTTAACATATAGATTATTTAAATAATCTATATCACCCGGGAAATACAATCTCCCCATAAGATTTTACTCATACATCAGGACATCAGTGTTTTGTTAGTCTTTATGCTTCTCTTTATAACGAAGAGAAAAATTTGAACGATATGAACAAACGGTAATATGAACAACGTAGTAGGTTTCGACGCAGTTAAAGAATAACATCAAATCAAACACAGTATGAAGAAAATACCCTCAATGTAACATTAACCTCTAGCAAACTGATATTGAAATTTCCGTTTCAAAATATTCGACACAAATGTTATAGTTTTTAAAAAACTAATGATGGTTACGTTTCACTGTAACATATTCAGATATTCTACATTTTTTATTTCACATGTCAGAAAAGAAAAAAAATTGTACCGTATACTCCATATCCACAATGTAGAAACCAAGAATAATCCAGGTAACAAGTGTTAATGTTGCTAAACCAATGACCAGTGGTACAAAGAAGCCGGCTATTCGATCAGCTGTTTGCTGTATTGGCGCCTATAAAGAAATGAAACTACATGGAATAAAAATTAAAATGATGAAGTAGTGAGTAATTAAATAGCGAAATTAATCGTTTTAGATATAACAAAAATTGGAAACATTATCAAGACAGAAATGAAACATCCCTTTAAAAAAACGAACTTTAGAAGTTTGTGCTTCCCCAACCAAACGTACAATTTGTGCCAAGGTTGTTTCCTGACCAACATGAGTTGTCTGTATCAACAATGTCCCATGTTGATTGACGGAACCACCTATTACTGTGCTTCCTGGAACCTAGTATTTAAGCAACAATAAATGATACTTACTGTTTCATCGGCAGCAGTAAGTGATAGCTACTGCTTAAACAAAAACAGCAATGAAATCAGTAACGCAATAATCACCCAACTGCAGGGCGGAAAATCCCACTCCTGCTAAAGGTTTACTGTTGCATTACATGTCTGCGTTACCTGTTAATGTACAATAGATTTAAAGTGTTAAAGTTTCATACAGGAATCCCGCATTTTCATTTCCTTTATAGCGACATCCTTCCCGGTTATCATATCAGTCAATAGGTGAGAAAAAGTCTTCTCAGTGTTCCGCGACTTTGATCACGTGAAATTTGAGCCATTACAGCAAAAGAAAAAACAAAAAGCAGAAATGAAGGAGTTATGGAAATGAAGGACCTTCTCTCTTGACAACAGGCATCGATTCTCCAGTTACAAATGATTCATCTGCTGCACTTTTACCATCTACAACAATTCCATCAGCAGGAATTTTGGCACCCGGAACAACTTTCAATAGATCACCTCTTTGAACCTGAAAAAATCCAGAAAATTAAACAGTCAAATCATTATCACTTTCATTTGTTTCCATTCAGTACATAATCAGATATGCTTAAACATGCTTAACGTATATCGAAATGAATGTTTTTTTTTCTTTTCAAATCAAAACTGACCAATTCGACATTAATATTTTCCTCAGATAAAACACGTCCATCGTTATCTCGAGTGACTAATACTGCTTCTCTTGCTTGCAGTGACATCAGTTTACTCAAAGCTTCTGACGTTTTACCCTTTGCCTTATGCTCCAACCATCGACCTAACGATACGAATGTTATAAGCATTGGTGTAACATCGAAAAATGTCATCGGACTACTTGGCCAACTAAAATATGAGCAAACTTAAGGCAGAGCTGACGAAAATAATATTATATATTATATTATATATTATATTATATATTATA